>NW_026607061.1:357500-542994 GCF_029890125.1 Rhinichthys klamathensis goyatoka | reverse complement strand
GAGCCCTTTATACATTGTCGTGTTTCTTTAGAAATAAACAATGGACAAATGGAGTCTTTAAACGCCTCAGATGTAAAGTTATTCGCTGTCAAAGTGACGCCAAAATGAATGGGAGTCAATGGAAATGCTAACGCAAGTGAAGTTCTGCTACAACATGGCGGCACCCGGCCGGCTTCAACTTCCGGTCGATGGATTACCCCCTTGTTCACAACGCACCTGGACCTGAGAAGGTAAAAGCGCCTCAACTTTGGCATCTCTTCAGCCGCGGAGGTGTTTCAAAACACAATCCATCAGACACTTCAGGGCATCGCAGTGGTGAAGAATCTTAGCGATGACATCATCGTCTACGGAGCGACACAGGCTGATCATGACAAGAGTTTAACAGCTGTATTCCAGCGACTCAAAGAACGTGGCCTCACATTAAACCGAAAGAAATGTGAGTTCAACAAGACGCGACTTGAGTTCTTCGGGTTCATTTTCTCTGCTGGCGGTGTTTCAGCAGATCCCAAGAAGGTCGACGCCATACACCAAGCCGACAAGCCGAAGGATGCTGCGGAGGTCAGAAGTCTTTTGGGGATGGCAAACTACTGCTCACGCTTCATCCCTAATTTCGCCACAGTAACAGAGCCCCTCAGAAAGCTCACAAGAAAAAACACGACCTGGCAGTGGAGCGCAGAACAGGATGCAGCACTGAGCACACTGAGAGAGAGTCTCACCAGCGAGACCACGATGGCATATTTCGACCCGAACAGAGAAACAGAGCTCATCGTCGACGCTAGTCCAGTCGGGCTAGGGGCAATACTGCTGCAAAAAGACCAAAAAAAGAAACACATAATCGCTTATGCAAGCAGAGCACTCAGTGACGTCGAAAGGCGCTACTCTCAAACGGAGCGTGAAGCGCTCGCAATTGTATGGAGCTGTGAACATTTTCATCTCTATATCTACGGCAAGGAGTTCACGATGGTGACGGACCATAAGCCACTCGAACTGATCTGGAACAACCCGAGGTCCAAGCCGCCTGCCCGCATCGAGCGGTGGGGACTCCGGTTGCAGCCATACAACCTCAAAATTGAATACAGGAAAGGGACTGATAATCCAGCAGACTACATGTCCCGCCATCCAATCCCAGCACAGACGCCTACCAAAAACACCCGTGCCACAAAAGTGGCTGAAGAATATGTAAACTTCATCATGTAGAACAACACACCAAAAGCGATGACTCTAGATGAAATCAAATCAGAGACACTCAAGGATGAAACATTGCAAAAGGTTAGTGTTCTTATACGCAACAATGCATGGCACACAGTCGCAAAAGTCGCTGCGCTAAAACAGTATGAACATGTGAAAAGCGAGCTCACAGTGTCACACGAAAATGACATCATACTCAAGGGCTCCAGAATCGTCATTCCCTCCTCCCTCGAGTACAGAGTACTTCAGCTCGCCCATGAGGCACATCAGGGAATCACAAAGACGAAGGCCCTCCTGAGAGAGAAGGTATGGTTCCCAGGCATCGACCGACAGGCCGAGGCAATGGTCAGAAACTGTCTAGCATGTCAAGCCACCACACCTGAAACGCACACAGAACCTCTGCAGATGTCAGACCTGCCTGACACAGTCTGGCATGATGTAAGTGCAGACTTTTACGGCCCACTACCTACAGGTGAACACCTGCTAGTCATCATAGATGACTACTCCCGATACCCCGTGGTGGAAGTCATACACTCCACCTCTGCAAACTCTGTCATCCCTGTCATAGATAAAATCTTTTCCATGTTTGGCATCCCCAGATCTGTAAAAACGGACAACGGGCCCCCATTCAATAGTGAGCAGTTCAGCAAGTTTGCAGCCTACATGGGATTTCACCATCGAAAGATCACACCGCTATGGCCCCAGGCGAACGCCACTGCAGAGAGGTTTATGAGAACACTTGGAAAATGCCTCCGTGTTGCATACATGGAGAACATTCCCGGGAAGCAGCATCTCCACACATTCCTGCGTGAGTACCGTTCAACACCACACAGCACAACAACAACATCACCCGCTGAGTTGTTGCTCAAACGCAGGATACACACAAAGATGCCTTTTGTGAGCACGCTCACTGGATCGGACAAGGATCTTCGAAGGAGAGACCACAAGGCCAAAGCCAAAATGAAGGTGTACTCAGACACTCGCCGACACGCTGCACATTACTCTCTCCAACCTGGTGACATGGTGTTGTGCTCCCAACCCAGGCGCAATAAACTTACAGCACCATACAACCGCAAGCCGTACAAAGTTACCACAGTCAAAGGCTCCATGGTCACCGCTGAGTGGAATGGACATCGAGTGACAAGAAATTCATCCTTCTTCAAAAAGCTTGACCCTGGCCTGCGTGACACATCGACAGCAGAAGAGGATGAAGAAGTCACTGCCGACACAGTCCCAGTGGTGGCAAGATACCCTACTAGGCACAGACAGCCTCCACAATTCCTCAGAGACTTTGTCACAGCCTGAAAAACGGGTAACATGGCCTGAGTAGGACTGTGAAATGGACATAATGCACTAGAGGTGGTATGGACTAGGTGACACAACCGTTATGTGTTAAATATGTTAAGTGTTAAGTGAAGAGAATGTGTCCTAAAAAAAAAAAGTTCGTTCAGAATCTGAGAATGCATGTAAAGGCAACTCTATATCCCATTTCTGAAATTGTTTCTGAATAGGCATTTAACTGAGTTATTATACTGAAGCAATCTGTTTGTATACTTCATAGAGTTTTGTTTTGATCACAGACCAAGTGAATGTTTAGGTGTTGATTACTCAAATAACTGAAGTGGAAACAACATAACCGAGTTCATTTGTTAAAAAAAAAAAAAGAAGTGATGTAACATTCACAGTATATCAGCAAACGTGCACGTACGGTTGACGACATTACGTCGGTTGTGGTTATACGTAGCGGAGCAATAAACGCACTGTATGCAACGTTCGGTCTGATTATTTGTAGACTAACCAAACAATGCACATAGAATATCACAACAAGGTATACAGTATAGGACTTTGACAGACAATTATTAAATAATAAAACAGTAGATCAACATGAAAATCACCACAGTGGTAGTCAGTTAGCCTGGTTCTACCAGACTCTCGTACATTTCATTTGTACAGAGAGTCTGGCCTCGCTCCATTGAGAAACGTTTACTTCCTTGTAGGCGGGTTCTCTGTTAAAGTTCAAAACTATTGGATCTGCCAAGAGTCACTCAGGATCTGCCATAGCCAATCGCTAACGTGTGGTCGTGACGTATGTCATGCGCCGAAACCGGCTGGAAACAAGTCCGAATTCCATATTCATAACTCTAAATATCTAAATGCTAAACCTCTCTTTCTTATATTTGTGAAAGAATTTTAAAAATACCTCTTTTCAATTAAGTTGTCTGAGAACAAAAAAAGCCTTAAAAACATTATCTGTTTGTAATTATTTTCCTTTTTTCAGTGTCATGTAATTCTCTTAACTTGTTAATGTTTATTTTATATTATCCCCCTATTGTTTTATTTTTGTTTTGTTTTTTATAATTTTTTGTATTATGTTTTCTGTTATTACTTGTGTATTGTTTTAAGCAATAAAAAAAAACAAGTCCTAATGATCAGAGGATTATGTTTAGAATAAGATGTCTGTCAACGAGAGCTGCATGTTTTGTTCATCGAATTTAAGAGTTCAAGGAACAATTCTAAATTCTAAATGTATATTTGACACTAAGGAGAGTGATGTATTCAGTCAACTGTCGAAGCTGGGTGTAATCATTAACAATACGCCGCTGCGGTCGTTTCGGATCTGCCGCAAATGCTGTACAGTGATCATCGTGCACGCCGAGCTGCCCAGCACGAACTCCTAACCTTTCTGCCTCCCTCACTTGGTCCTCCATTAGTGCAACAAGAAGAGACGACAACAACTATAGGCTTTGCATCCCTATCGTTCGCCTTAGCTAACTCATTCACCACTAGCGGAGTGAGCTGGAAAATTAAACTTTTCCCGAACCCCGTGGGGAGGAGGGCCACAACATCATGGCCACCAACAACACTTAGCAAACATTGATCTTGCTCCGGCTTTAACTTCTGTATATTCGGAAGTTTTGCAACAACGGACCGAATAGATTTTCTCACGTCTTTCTCCGCTGCCGTTACTGAACTCCAACTCAAACCATAGACAGTATAAGAAGTGGACAGAGCCATCTCATTGGAACTCAGTTGAGACAGTTGAAGCCCATTTTTAGCGATTTTTGAGCACTTCCGTTCCTGACGCGCAGACTCAAACCGACTCAAACTAAGCTTGATGACGTGAGCAACCTGTCTGACAGACGTTAATCTTCTAGTAGCTGTGCGTGAAAATTGCCAACGTTAATCTTGCAGAGACGGGGAACTTGAGCAAAGAGTTCTTTGGCGTGAGTGAGCAGGAGTAAGTATCCCGTTGCCTTTATGGACTCATTATCTATGGGCTTCTCCCTTGACGGGACGTCCCCCCGATTGCCTGCGAGCTTCTCCTCCTGTCTGTACGGTCATTTCTGTACAGCGCGACAGAGAATCGAGTGGTTATGACGCAATCGTTAGCCTATTTTTACTAAATCTGTTTCTACGGGGCCATAATGTAACATAGAAGGTAATGGAGCCCTTTATACATTGTCGTGTTTCTTTAGAAATAAACAATGGACAAATGGAGTCTTTAAACGCCTCAGATGTAAAGTTATTCGCTGTCAAAGTGACGCCAAAATGAATGGGAGTCAATGGAAATGCTAACGCAAGTGAAGTTCTGCTACAACATGGCGGCACCCGGCCGGCTTCAACTTCCGGTCGATGGATTACCCCCTTGACTCAAACTGGCGCGCTACATCAACGTCATCGTTCTCAGCCACTCCCTCTATTCGCTGATTGGTCCTACAAAAAATTGATTTCTGGAAACCTAAAGCCTTGTTTATACTCGATGCGTCCGCACGAGCGCGAGTCTCCGCTGACTGCGCGCGCACCTCTCCAAACGGACGAGGCGTTTATACTTGACGCACTCGCCGTTGTGCTATTCTGTGAAACGACAGGGGGCGACTCGGAGTAATTCTCCTCTAAACCACCAGGAATCAACAGCGAAGAAGTAGTTTGCTGTTTATTAGTAGTTTATTAATTGCTAATTCATAAAAGAGTAAACACAGTAGGTTTATTGTAGCCTACTTTCACTGCATGTAAACTGGTTAAACAATTGAAGCCTTATTGGAGAGTGTTTAAACCTTAATTTCATCAGCAGGGCTTACTTCTGCTATTGTAGGCTTATTTTGTAAATGTAACCAATTACTTTAGACAAGTGCAAACTAGGTGCTTAATGCAAGTGTTCCTGTTCACAAAATGAGATTTTATGGTCGCCCATCAATGCAAATATCTGTGTGTATAGAAGGATCATAAACATGCTGGTACATATCGTACCAGTTCGGCCAGATTCGGCTCGAAGTCGGTCATCTTCGGATGCGGCGCCGCGCGCGATGTTATAAAAATTGCCGTGCACACCGCCAGGCGAAATGGGGTCTTGCGCACCCAACGCGCACGACCGCCCACACCGCAATGACGTCATTTTTGCCGCGCGCACCTTCGCGCTCTTGCGGACGCGTCGAGTATAAACAAGGCTTACCCCTCATTTACACTGCACACGTCTGCGGCGCATTACGGCTGCGACACGGTTTTATTCCGTCCTTCACACAGTGCCAACTCACACCAGGAGCATTTCAGACGCGGAGAGCCGCTTCTGGGAAGCTTCTGAAACGCGCCGCTTCGCGGCCGGTGTAAACACACGCATTGACTAGAATGGCCGCGATCAGCTCCGGTAGCCGTGTCGCAGCCGTAATGCGCCGCAGACGTGTGCAGTGTAAATGAGGGGTCAGGGGTCACACTGCACGCGTTAGCAGAGCGTAAGCAGCGCGTATTTTTTTCGGCGCCCATGTTAACAGATTAGAGCATTCACACTGCACGCAGAGGCGGCGCGGCAGCGCGTAGCAGGAGCAGAGCAGGAGCAGCAGTGCCGCGATCGTTTCGGCGTCCTGTCTATTTTTGCCGCGCGGCTTACGCTGAATTAAAGTGACAATGCATTTATCATGGCCAAAATACACAGCAGTTTTACCCAAAAGCGCATTGATGATATCTATTGTGTTTTAAACAGTCAATCAAATGACCTTCATCAATTTAAAAAGAAAACAAATGTCCAAAAACAAACTTGTTGCCCAAACTACAAAAACAAGTTTAAATAATTTATACTGCCAGTTTTGTTTAAGTTAGATTAATTTAATGTATTTATGTATATACACATAACTAATATATATATATATTGTCTTGCTGACAATCATAAACAAAAGCACGTGGTGTCACAGGTGGCATGGTCGAGTGCATCTGAAAATATAATAATGGACGACACTCGTCTCATTGTGGAGGTTGAGAAACGTTTAGTTATTTATGATCCACGAAATATGCTTTATAAAGACTCACAGGCAAAGGAAAAGGCATGGGATGAAGTTGCAGTAGCTCTTGGTGCCGATGGTAAGTAATTTAAAAGTGTTTTTGACAACCTTTCCCTGGCCCAAACAATTTAACTCAATATAGAAAGGTAAATAGAATAGACATGTTATTATAGCACACATTCAGTAGACATCTATGGTGTGTATGATTTTGTTGCATTTTCGAGAAAATGTGCTGTTTGTTATTACACACATTTATGAATTATCTTTAAGATGTTCATGATGGGTAATGTTTGTAAATTAGATGTGTATCAGACATTTCAACAATCTAAATGAAAAATCTTTCTCCAAGAAACAACAAATGTAAGCATTTATTTACAATTTGCACACAGTAAGCAAGCACACATAAATAAGAGAAGCAGATGTAAATGCAAGTAACTGCAGTTTTCAAGTTGAGCAGGAAGTTAGGTACTTTTTCAATATCTAGAATTTTTACAGTGTACTTTTTTGTCTTAAACCCTAAACCATGTTGTCTTGCCAGGACACTCTATTGAGCAGAAAAATGTGCAAAGCTTTTCACGCACATCATAAGCTTCTCTGCATCCCCTATTTCCACCCATGTTTCTAACAGGTGGTAGGACTTCCCCTCTTTCTTCTGCCTCTTCCACCCACCTCTGATTTTCTGATGGGTTTGTCAGGTAGTTGTGAAGGATGCAGGCTGCAGTGACTATAGAGTCTGCATTCTCTGGCTTCACATTTATCCTTGTATGGAGTACCCTCCACCTGGATGACAGAATGCCAAAAGCACATTCCACCACCATCCTTGCCCGTGACAGTCGGTAATTGAACATTTGTCTCCATCGTGGGATTCTGTTCCCTGGAAAAGGTCTCATCAAATATGTTTTTAGTGGGAATGCAGCATCACCCACCATGGTGTATGGCATTGGGCCCTGTACACCAGATCCTGGTAAAGGGAAGTCTGCAGGGACAGACAAACCTTTGGCCTCCATGGCTCTTCCAAGAGCAGAACTACTAAACACTCCACCATCGCTTGTTCTGCCGAAGTCTCCGACCTGGACAAACGTAAACCTGTAGTCTGCAGCTGCTAGTGCTAGAAGAACTATAGAAAAAGTCCTCTTGTAATTAAAAAACAAGCTACCAGAATGTGCAGGTGACACAATGGTAACATGTTTCCCATCAATAGCACCCAGGCAGTTTGGGAAGTTCCATTTTTCCCAAAATGTGGAAGCTATGGCTCTCCACATGTCCTCTGTTGGTCTAGGGAACTGTGATGCCATCATCTGCTGCTCAATTGCTCGACAGGTCATGTGGACAGACTCAGCAACGGTGCTTATGCCTAGACGGTACTGGAAGGCCAGGCTGGTGAAGCTCTCTCCAGTTCCCAGAAATCTGTGGAAAACAAACAAATATAACATTTTTGTTTCTATATATAATATATATATATATATATATATGGATAAATTTACATATGTAATACATATTTTTTATGTATTTTACAGTAAGTGAATGCAAGCGAAGATGGAAGTTGTTGAGAGATGCTTTTGTCAGAAACAAGAAACAAAAAAAAATTGTGCCCAGTGGTTCTGCAGGTGGCACAGTCAGGGAATGGAAGTACGACAGAGTAAAGTCATTTCTGTTGCCGTACGATTGTTGTTGACCTTATGTTTTACCTTGCTATTTAGTGTCTTATTTTCTTTTATAGACAATCCGTAATAATTAGTCTTTGACTGAGCATGAGTATATTATTAATTGTGTGTAATGTACAACAATACTTATGTGTTGGGGCCATATATTTATATCATATATTAATTAATTTAATTGCAGTTCCAGACACACTTTGCAGAGTGAGCTGGAACCTCTGGAGATGACTGTCGCTGAGGAGGAAGTGGAGCCAGAGTTTTCTGAACTCACTACACCTTTCAGTCCCCTTCCTGCCATACATATGCCTGCAACACCCTTACTGGCAGACGAAAGATCGGCTACCCCCACACCACTGCCTAGCACCTCCACACCACAAATAACAACTCACAGAGCTGACACCCCTACCCCCACCCATAGGGTTCAAAGTCAAACACTGATGACTGACAGTCAACAATACAGACAGAAGCGGAGAAGAACAGTTTCCCCAAATACAGTGGAGCAACAGTTATTGGACATAATAACACAACCCACCACTCCTGTACCACCAAATGTCCCCACACAGGAGGATGAAATGTATTATTTTGCCCTCAGTTTAGTTCCAAAACTGAATCGGTTGCTTCCCAGAAACCGTTCCAGGGCACAAATACAGATAATGACCTACCTGGCTGACCTGGAGTTAGAAGATGAGGTTCAGAGGCAACAAGCGAGCAGTACACACAGTGTTCCCTAGCAGAGGAAGCCAGCACCCACAATCATCAGGATTTCAGCCTATTCACCCCACACCCACCTATCATGAGGAACAAACCCATCACTCCCACCACGTCACACCTCCGCCAATGTCCACCATGCTTGAACAACATTCCACCATTTACCATCGACTGTAATACTACAGTTTAATATTCCACAAGTATTTTTTATTTACTTAATCCAACCATATGTTGTAAATAGTTTAGCAGTTTCAATGTAATAGTGTTTTGAAGGATTATTTTTTGTATTGTTTATGTAACCATATTGTTAAGCATGTAGCCTATGTTCATAATCATTTTATGCTTGACTTTGTTGAGATATTGGTTCAATATACTTAATAAACCTTTTTTAGTTGATGTACCCACGTCAAAGTTATTTATTTGAAGCATGGAACTAGTGCAATACATATTTTAACTTATTGAAGCAAAATACATTTATTCATTAATATTTAAAAATACATACAATGGGCTAATATTTACCTCAGTGTAACTGCAAGTCGCTGCTTGGGTTCAATGGACTGCCTGTAGTTTGTTGTTTGCCTTGTTAGTTGGCCTCCAATCAGGGAAAGAATGTGATCCATTTGCTCTGCATTCATCCTGAAGTAGTTTAGGTGTCGGTCACGGTCAAGACGGAGTTCGGCGACAAGATGGTAATATGCACCATATTCTCTCCTTCGTCGGTTCATGGAGTGAACCCAGAGTCTGCGTCTTTTCCGTAGTCTTCGTAATAGCAAATACAGCGCAATGGCCTTCCTTCTATCAACAATTCGCACTACACGGTCAACAAAAACAAATATGAACCAAAAGTTATATAATATTATATTAATATTATTATAATAATATAATATAAATGTATTTGAAAACGAAATAAAGCAATGCCAACTTACCCATTATAGAGTACTCACACACGCCGCGGTTCAGCCGCGCGCGTCAAACGCTGCCAGTATGAAAGCAAAACGCGCGTGTCCTGCTTCCGCTCACCGTACGCACTGCTCCTGCGCTGCTTACGCCCTGCTAACGCGTGCAGTGTGAAACCGGCGTTAAGAATACACAGCAGTCCCAGACGTAGTACTGAAGGAAAATGAAATTGAGCGGAAGTGCGTAGGAGGGCGGAGCCAGGCTAGTAGTCAGTGAGATGTAGGACAATAATCTGGTGGAATTTGCAGAAAACAATTTGATTAGAATTTTTTATGAATTTATTAAATATAGCTGTATAACAAGGTATACAGTATAGGACTTTGGCAGGCAATTATTAAATAATAAAACAGTAGATCAACATGAAAATTACCACAGTGGTAGTCAGTGAGATGAAGAACAATAATCTGGTGGAGTTTGCAGAAAACAATGGCGTGACCGCGCTTTTCTGAAGCACAGATGGCGTGACCGCAGTCATTCAAATTCAACGTCTTCCAGCGTCTTCCAGTGTTGAGCTCCAGGTACGTTTATTTTGTTTGTTTGTTGTTGTTTATCGTGTTGATATAATATAACGCAAATGTTAACTTATTTAATAGTAAAATTTACCAAAAGATTTGTAATTTGCTCGCTTCTGTTATCCTTTCGGCACCACACCCTAGCTGATGATATAACTTTACGTTAGCTAGTCGATTTCGCGTTGATAGCGAAGTTACAGGGTCTTATACACCTGCAAATGCGAGTAAAAATCTACATTCATAAGAAAAAATATGCCATTAGTGTTAGCCTACATGGCTGAAATTAGTGAACAGAGAGCAGCGCGCATTGCGTGCGTCTGTGTGTTTGACAGAGAGAGACTGTTGACGTCCTGAGGACAGGGTAACGTTAACGTTAAGCCTCGCTCACACTACAGGAGTTTTAAAATCCTAACCGATTTTGAAATCTGGTTGCAGCTCACACTTAAAGCCTGGCTCACACTACAGGAGTTTTAGGCCGATTTATGCCCGATTTTCCCCTCCCGAGAATCGGAGAAAAAATCTTGTCGAGGACCTCGATCGGTTCCGATGTTCGGCACAGATTATCTGGTAATGTGAGGCATTCACAGATCGAATCTTGCACCTCCCGATCTGCTCTTACACAAATCGGGCTCGCCCCGATCATATCAAACATGTTTGATATTTATCGGGATGAGCAAGATTGTGATTACGTCAGTACTGTCAAAATAGCCAATAAGTAGGGCTGTCATGGTGAAGGAATTTCCATTGAGGTAATTTTGAGTGACTCATCAGCGCGATGCGCGCATTATCTCCATTTATCCATTTATTGCTAAATAAATAAGCATAATACAGTATAATAAATAATAATAAAATACTAAATGCATAATAAAGGCATCTGAAATAATAAACTAAGTAGCCTACAATCTAGTGTTGTCAAAAATATAGATTTTTCGATATCGATCCTGAACCATCTGCAACTCTTCCGTCTTCCGCAGGATGCACGCGATCTTCAGTAGTGAACGCGCCAGAGAGAAATGCACATTTCATACGGATTACATAAGCAGAGTGTAGTAGTCTGTAGTCTGTTTTCTTTCGTTTTGAATTGTTCTGTTTAAAAGTAGACATGTCTGTGAGGCAAGTAGGCTACCTTATATGCTGAGTTTCGGTTCATATGAAGTATCGCCGACGCCTCCGTTTCGTGATTATCTATCGTCTGCTATATTCACTTCTTATTTATAAAAATCCAGGCAATTGGTTGATGAAACATTGTTTAAAATTAAGATACAATTAATACAAAACGAAATTCGATTTAAAGAAAGGTTTTGTGCTTTCTGTTTGATGTCTTTGTGAAAGTTTTAAAGCATATTTTAAAGTCGCTTAGAGCGGTCATGTCCGTAACATTGTTTTTTCCTCAAATGCCAACACGAAAAATAAAATAATATGAATATTTTATGTTCTGTGGAGACTGAGAGCCCTTTCTTCATCCGGTGGGTAGTAGCTACTGTAGGCTATTACTTTGGTTTGCACAGTGTAATTCACAGAATTAGGCCTAGGCCTACACAAAAATATTTTCATTATAAAATATTTATATTCATTATAAAGTTATATTCATTCAAAGATAGGTTAAATGAAACAAGCTGTTAATTATTTTAATTTTAACTTTGAGCTCCACTTTACAATGCTCAGCTGAGCAGCAATGGGCATTGAGCAACGCTGCTGATGCTTTACCTTATAGAGATCTATGGCATTGATTCATTGTATTCACTGTAAAAAATTTCTTGTCAAATTAACAGTAACTTACTGGCAACAATTATCCAGTAGTTGCTGTATTTCATTCAACAGTAAAATTACTGTAACACTAACTACAGTAGTGTTAAGCATACTGTAAAATTAAATACATTATTTTACTGTAATTTTTTTATCATGTTGAACTACAGTATTACACCGTTAATTTTTAATAATACTGTATAGTATTATACAGTTATGAAATGTTATTTTATTTCTTTTGTAGTGCTACTGTGTAACCTGTAGAATATGTAGAAAATCCGTAGAAATATTATTTTAACTGTTACTGGGAAATAGAAAAAAGAACAATTGAAGATTTAACTGCACAACCAGGTTTATTGTGTATTTTCAAACAATACATTAGTAATAATAATGTAATATAATACAACAATAAAAATCTGTTTTAAAAAAAGACTTAATGAACAATTTATCATTAATAATTAAAATCAGTGAACAATTCATGTATTTCAATTCATGCAAAAATTATCCTGAAGAGGTAAAATAGAAACTTGAAAGCAGAACAGGTGAGGATGAAGGCCAGGTGAGGAAAAAAGTGGAAGAGCAGCGACAGCACTTCTGATAACCCTGCAAGAAATGATAAGCACAAATCAATCTGAGGCTAAACATTCAACTAATAAAATAAAAAAAAACTAAATCACATTATCAACACCTTTTAAGGGGATTTTTTTTTGCCTATGGTATCCACCTTATTTTTCACAGAAGAGTGGGCCGGTTTCATACGCTTACAGTTATTTCTAACTGTACACAAAAGCTTGTTATGCTTCTTGATATTGCAAACTGGTATTCCTTACTCTATTATTTTAATGTATTGAATTTGTCATAATTGTAAACACTAGTTTGAGGCACAAATATTTTTATCATTTACAGCATTTGTTATTCATCTCTTATTTCCTTATAGCGGCTAATGAACCGGAAGTCTCGCACATTCACAGAAAATAGCTTACTTTACTTTTGAAGTTGAAAAATAAGTTGGATATACTGCTTGCATGTTGTGTGGCATACATGGGTATACATATATCGACTATATTAGGGGTGGGGAAAAAATCGATTCACATATGAATTACGATTCCATCTTCTGCGGATTCAAACCGATTCACACATTTCAAAAATCGATCTAAATGTTTAATAATGTGATGATGTTGTTTCAAAGAAGGACAGTTTAGAGCAGGGGTGCCCAATCCTGCTCCTGGCGATCGACTGTCCTGCACAGTTCATCTCCAACCCTAATCAAACACACCTGCCTTTAATTTTCAAGTTATCCTGACGTGCTCTGAAGATCTTAATTGGTTGCTTCAGGTGTGTTTGATTAGGATTGGAAAAGGATTGGGCACCCCTGGTTTAGAGAGTGCACAAGCTTGAAACAGAGGAAGCAATATGAATGAAGCTTATACTTGACTACAGAAGTTCATATCAATATCTTAACAAATAGAAAATAGTCTTAAATAATGTTTAGTTAGTCGAGCACACTTCAGGCTTTTCTTGCGATCTTTCCATGTACAGGTAGGCTACTTTAGTTTTTACATACAAGAAACACGTTCAACATGGACACGCAAACGGTTTTCTGTGGTAACGAACAAATACCGCCTATAAAAGAGCATGAACATGTCCTGTATCAGAGGCTAAAGTAATAAATATTGAGAATGTAATGGCCCTTATTCTATATCTGACTCCAAACAATCGGCCACTGATGAGGGCTGCGTTTCCCCAAAGCATTGTAACCTTAAATTAATTATAGAACAATTACCACCAATGGTCTACAATCAATTTAGGCTTACGATGCTTTTGGTAAACGCAACCCAGATCCTGATGATAGTCAGTTCCTTTCATAGATATGTCTGTTGACTTGATGCTCACTAATTTGAATGATGAAAAAGATGCGTGTATGAACGCTGAGCGGCAGCGGGCTAGATTAAATTAACGCAGATATGAGGTGTGTACAATTTAAACTAAATAACTCCCACTCGATTGGGAATAACAGTAGCTGCTGTTTATTTCTATGCTGTTTGATTTTGAATCAAATTTAAATTTGATATATGCATAGAATATATTTAAAATCTATGATCAAATGTAAATCTATGCATATATCAAATTTAAATTTGATTCAAAAGAGAATTGATTTTTGAATCAAAACGTGACCCCAAGAATCTATTTGAATCGAATAGAAAATGTATGGTTTAAGTCATTTCCGCCCTTTTTGGATTTTTCTAAATACAGATTCAGACACAAATAATTTCCACCGATATGGGAACGCTGCACATCCCTAATATATCTTACCTTAATGATTTTGCCAGTCATATTCTGCAAAGTCCCTGATGAAAGATGTGTGAATTCAAAGACATGTTCTTCCTCCGAACAACCTTCCCACTCTTTCTGCTCCCCTGGAACTGTGATGTGCATTTTGAATTTTCAGGATTTATCC
The DNA here is from genome assembly GCF_029890125.1 of Rhinichthys klamathensis goyatoka. Taxonomy (NCBI): domain Eukaryota; kingdom Metazoa; phylum Chordata; class Actinopteri; order Cypriniformes; family Leuciscidae; genus Rhinichthys; species Rhinichthys klamathensis. Next base: position 528,497 of record NW_026607061.1, on the reverse strand, counting down.
TGCAACCTGTAAATAAATAAATAAAATATTGTCCAACTGAATAAAAAACAACAACTCTTATGGACCATTTCTTTAATTATAGTCATTCTAACTGCATTCTAATAGGCTTCATCGCACAGTTTAAATGGATAGTTCACTTCAAAATGAAAATTCTGTCATCATATACTCACCCTCCAGTTGTTTTCAAAACTGTATACATTTCTTTCTTCTGCTGAACACAAAGGAAGATATTTTTAAGAATGTCAGTAACCAAACAGTTAACTGGGCCCATTGACTTCCATAGTATTTTCTTTATCCTACTATGGAAGTCAATGGATCCAGTTAACTGTTTGGTTATGAAAATATCTCCCTTTGTGTTCAGCAGAAGAAAGAAATGTATACAGGTTTGAAACAACTTGAGGGTGAGTATATGATGACAGAATTTTCATTTTGAAGTGAACTATCAAGCTTGACTCTCAAGGCGTCGTTTTTTTTTTCTTCAAATGAGTAGTCAGTTTGCACATAGTTAAAACAACAATTACGATATTATAGCTGACAATACTGTAAATGACATACCTAGCTTTGTCTTTGGACAAAAATGCATACTTTTGAGCGCTTCCATCAGATAGACTGAGGTAAATATGAGCGCGCAACTGCACAAGGTTTTTACGTTACTGGCTGATCGTCAGGTCCACAGACGAGTAAAAGAAAATAGTGATTTACACGAAAATAAGCGCGAATAAATCGATAAGAGGAATCGTAATGTTAATTTTTATAACAATAATCCGAATCCTAACCTTGGGTATCCGATTTCAGGATACATTTCTCGATTTTCAATTCCCAACCCTATGAAAATGTAGGCTACGTTACCCGCAGGCGCTTCCACCGACTTAAAATGGTAAATAACAAAATGTTTAGATCATTCTGACCGTATACGTGGTCAGCTAATAACTGTAAAGTTAATAATTAGCTAGAATCCATGTATGCATACAAATAATAAGATTACTTACCAGATGACGAAGTTCCCCAGGTCGGCAGAAACAGTCGACACGATCGATGCACTGACATGACAGTCACAGAAGAAAAACTCGTTCAAACTGAAATGCGCTCTCATGCAGCACCCCCCACTGACAGAAATTAATACTGTCATGGTCACCCCATCCTGAAAATGTTTTATGTAGCCTAAAAATAACGTTGCTATACCAATTTTTCCTGCGGAATTGTGTGTGGGTTTTTTCGCGGTCAATATGCACTGCTGTATTTAGATTTACAGTAACTGATAATTTCCCAGAATGCATTGAAAATCAACAGTAACATACTGTCAACTGCGTGCACAGTACATAACTGTTGAAAATACAACATAATACTGTGACAACATCTAAATCTACTGTAACTTACTGTACATAGGTTATACAGTAAGAAACTGTTGAGAAAAACAGTATAATCCTGTGAAAACAACAGAAATCATTTACAGTGTTGAACAGAGCTGACGCCATTCATTAGAAATATCCTTATTAAAAGGATGATTTTTTAAAAAAATATTTCGCTTTCCTTGGTCACACGGCAACCTTTTCACGAATATGAAGGACAGATATTTTGTTTACATCCACCTTTCTGCTTCCGATCTGTTGCGTGAGATCACGTGAGGCGCTTTCTCTGGCACGAATCTTAATAACATTGTGTAGTGTGTGATGCTCCACGATTTTCAAATCTTGTAGTGTGAGCATGTTTAAGATTTGAGGTAAGAAAATCTGCAAAGATTCTCCGGCGATTAAGGTAGAGAAAATAATAATAGCAGTAAAACTGTTAACGTTAATGTGGTTTGCTGGATAAATAATTTTAAGGTTTCCTTGCATTTATATGATGATATCTGTGTTAGAAGGGATCAAATTATAAAGTACTTTTATTATTGTTATTATTGACGGATATATATGATAATTATTGTGTGCCTTTTCTGTTGGGTTCTTTAATTTAATGTAGGCCCTATAAGTCAAATACAAACAATACAAACAACGGTTTGATGTTAATAATAGGGCTTATTTGACAAATTACTTAATATAGTTATGTTCATATATTTGGGTAATTTGTGCATTTTTTCGTATGCATGGGTTCGCGATGTGCTTAATTTGTTATCCATATCCTCTGTAGTGGAGATAGCGTGGGTGCTTGGGTGCGGCCGCCCCAGGGCCCAGTGCCAATTAGGGGCCCCTCAAACGCCGCCGATCTTGCGTCACAGATTTGCGCAAAACTTTTGCGTTTTTTCTAAATATCGATAAAAAACTATTGCGAAATGACAGCGTTTCCATTAATCGATGTTATGCGACTTTGGACGTTTGTAGGTTTATAGCACATGTGAATAGACGTGCAGCCACCGCACAAGACATTATTATTATTAATGGAAGGAGACGTGGTGTGTTATCCAAGCATTAATGGTAAGGAAAGACCCTAATACTGTGAACGCCACATGAGGTGTTTCTGTGTGTTTCTCCCTCATTTCTGCTCCAAGGTCTTGATTGTGGCATTTCTTTGAGGTTTAGAATTTAGTATTCCTGCAATTCTTTTTTCTTTTATGAATTTAATAAAGAACTTTGTCTCGTATTCTGTCCAAACGGTCCGTGTACTTTTGCGTCCATTTATTTTTCCTTTTTGAACCCGTAGCCTAATTGAAAAACGAAAAATGAACGGTTGTTGTATTTTTAAAGCGCAAAGTTGAACAACAAATTTTGAATTTGAACTGTAGCCTACTACACACCAATGCTGCGCAAAAAAATAAATATAGACGAATTTTCAGATTTTTGTTTATGACTTTTTGCCCCTTTATTAAACATTTAAAATATTCACAAATTAATATGGAAAAAATGTTGATTTTACTGGTTTTCTAAGGCCAAATTAGAACCCGATGATATTTTTCCCGCAGTGCTGAATAAGAAGAGCCATGTCTCTGGAACCATAGCCTACAGAGAGGTGATTTATAGGTGATTATAGGCTAATGATAATAAATGTGTCTGAAAAAATAACGAGGCATTTTATTTATTTATTAATAAACTATAGTGTTAGTGCCGACTGCAAACATATTTTCATCTCCACTGTAAAGCGGATGCGCCTTTAGAGAGAAATGCACCTTTCATATGGATTACATAATCAGAAGGTATTTGCTTTCGGTTTGAATTTGTTCGTTTAAAAGTGGACATTTCAAGCTTTAGCCTACATAGGCTATATTTTGTTTCAGTTCATTTCTGAGACATGTTCCAGTTCACGGAGATCATGAAAGCGCGCCTGATTGTTTTCTTTTATTTTGCAAAAGAAGAACGTTTTCTTGTTATTGTGAGTTTACACAAATAAAAGTAGTTGCGGATTATGTATTATTATTTTCTGTATGACCATAAATGATAGAGTATTTTAAGTTGTTTCCACTGTTGACAGGAAAATGCAAGTGTTCGCGCCCGCGCCTCCGTCATGCAGTGCGCGCTCCACACTCCGCACAAACCCCTGGATATACGTCAAAATCTTTATTTGTGATAATCTTAGCCCTGTATTATTGTTGTCTAACCTGTATTATGAATGACATTTGACGAATTGCTTTTTTTTTTTGGATAAAAGCGCCTTCTAAATATGTAGCCTAATAAATGTAGCCTAATAAATGTAATAGGCTATAATAATAATAAATATTATTATTATTTGCGTTTATAACTATAAATGACTTCACTTAAGACAGTAATATGTTTATCATAAAATAATTGATGAATGTATTATTTTTATATAACCTTTTACAGTTTTGGAAAATGAGTTTGTGTTATATTTCTTTTTTTGTATGAGAAGTCTTTTTTTGCTATTCTATTATAGCCTACTGAGCTTTTTTCTCCCCCCCCCCCCCCCCCCCCCCCCCCCCCCCCCCCCAAAAAAAGGACTTTAAAGATACAAGTACCGGGCTAAATGTCGTTTTTTTAGAAAGTTCAAGAAATTACAAAGAACTGATATTTACAAATCTGAGAGCGCGGATTAGGATATCGTGGGTATAGGCCTACAGTTTATTAATCCGTGGGCACGATTTGTTAAACCGATCGAGGGAACAGTTTGTACTCAACCGTGAGTAGGCCTACGGTTTATAAACTTGAGGGGACGGATTGCAAAACCGTCGCCACAGATTTTTTTTCATTTAGGCTATTTTATTTTTTCACAGACGCTCCATATTATCTAAATGTTCCGGGTCAAAATGAAATGCAGAAATCAAATTTCGCAAAGTTGTAGGCCTATGTCAATAAGGCCTATTTGATTTTCAATTAAATAAGCAATAGGCTATATAAGGAAAATAAGTTTGTATGTGAATATTTTTTCACCAGTCTAAAAACTAATAAAGAAGAAAGCATCTTTTTCGTTTTTCATACGAGTTAAAGGAAAAACGAATGGACGCAATAGCCTACACGGACCCCATACACGCACCTTCTAAGTCAGGTGACTGTAATTGCGCAAAAACTGTTTCCATTGCAGTTTTGCGAAATATTCCTTTTTCGAATTGCCTGAAAAACCACCTCATGCGAGCGTAAAAACTTTTTTGCGATAAATGGGAGTTTTTGCGAAATTGACATGTTTCCATTGAGCGTATTTTTAATTCGCAATTTCAATTTGCGCAATTTGAAGGGTAATGGAAACGCGGCTACTGACAGGAACGGGGCCCAGGCAAAGTACACCCTGCAAACACATTTACGTTGCGGCAATGCCTGTGGCACGTTGCATTTCTGCTATGGCAACGTCGCTGTCTACGTGTCTACGTGCTCGCAACATTGTAACAACGTAGAATTGAAAGACTCAACAGGGCTGTAGCAACGCTGTTGCACGACATTCAGCAACTGAGAGACGACTTTCTGACAATTAGCCTACATTTTTTAGTAGATATAGATATCACCATTTAGCAAGTTATGTTTTTGAGGTTAATTTTTAATTAGTCATAAGATAATTATATACTTTTAAAATATTGTTGGCTATTTTATTTAACATATAAGATTACTTGGCTCAACAAGTGACACATTCTTACATATGCATTCATCAAATATTTTACGGTTTTTTTTAACGGTTTTAATTTTAAAATGACTTGCAGAGGGCCCCATGATGAAGCTCCGCCCCCACTGTACTGAGAGTCTAGCTCCGCCCCTGCATATCCTCCTTTACAAATATTTAATGTACACAAAATTGTTCATATATTATGCTAGCATATCACCTAGCTTTAACTGCTGCTCTCCTCTTTTGATTTTGCATCATGTAGATGCAATTGTGCATCATGCAAAAGCAGTGTTGTTGTTGTTTTTTAAGCAAGCATACAGTGATTTAAGCCTAAATGCAGTTAATTTATGTCTTGATTAAATCTACAATCAAAAATGTATAATTAAAAAATGTCTTACTTTTTTCTTCCACAGAAAGATCTTTATGAAAACATTTGAAGACCGTGCAATAAGAATATTATAAGTTCAACCACAGAATGTTTCATCCCATGAAGGCGTTTCGAAGGCATTTTGAATGGGAAGTGTTGAAGAAGTTTTATAATGAAAGTGGTAAAACTTTACAATAAGGTTTCATCAGTGGCGCAAAAAGTGGGTATGCGCTATATGCGGCGCATAGGGGCGCAGCACCATGGGGGGCGCCAAAGCGATGGTAAAATTGTTTTAATTTAAATTTAATAAAAAAATATATATATATGTATTTTCTATATGTAGCTGCTGTTGTGCGTTTCTAAATCATTTCTGCATTTCTTCAATGTTATATAAAATTTTAGAGGACTAACAGGCTAGAGTAGGCGCCCTCATGGAGAAGGGGGGCGGGGTGATATCGCGAGCGCGCGGGGGCGCCGTGAGCGCTGAGCGAGCAGGTACGAGTAGCCTAGTGACTTGTCGTCGAAAAAGATGGATAAAACAAAATGCTGGGGGGCTAAAAATAGAAAAAGAAGGAGGGAAAATGAGATGGCATGTCAATTGATGTGACAGTAGCTAAATAAGTGCATGCTGAAAGCCAACAGGTAGGATTTAAAGTGTGACATCCAGGCATGTAGTAGGCTATCTATATCTATCTGGCCATCGGGGCTACCGGGAGATTCCCGGTGGGCCGACGTGCTTTTTCGTATTCTCATACTTTTTTTTTTCTTTTTTGTCTTAACGGCCCATAAAACTCGAACATCGGCGGCCCATTCGTTTTTTTTTGTGCTTAATTGGCGGCGCTGGGTTAGTGCCGGTCGGTGTAATGCATTGGGCAAAAAAAGTCAGCGTTAGTTTTTTTCTGACACACCGGCCCATGAAACATGTCATCATGTGCTTATATCTTTCAAGTATAGAAATTAGTACAAAACTAAATATGAAAGTTTTCTTTATTTTTCAGTGCATTTGTTTTACTATCATGGGATTAATATTATAACTATTATTATGTAGTAGTGTAATGTAGACAGACACTAACTAAAAGAGGTTTAAATTTTTCTTTGTTTAATTTGCACCCTGAATATGGGTTGGAGCTTTTAATTTTGAACTCTCAAAGTGCACCAGACTGCTGAATTTAACATTAAAGAACAGAAAATTTTCTCACGGGGGGCATGCCCCCGAACCCCCCTAGAGAAACAGAGGTCCACCTACCACAGTTTTACCTAAAATCCTGTGAGAAACACTGGTATTGCTGTTCCAATGGAGCTTATAGTTTTTTTAGGGGGGTTCATCACAGTGGAGTAGCTATAGTTTAATTGTATTAATAAATGACAATTTTGCACTTATTTTATCTGTTAGCTCTCACTCATTCCTACTACAATTTATTTATTTGTTTATTTATTTTGGGGGGGCGGGGGAGGGGGCGCAAAAATTGTTGCTGCATACCCCTCTGACAGGCCAGCTGACAGTCTTGCCTGGGCCCGGGACAAGATAATCTTAGAACTGCCCCCCGGATTTTTTTAATTTTTTATAAAACACCATATACTTTTACCCAAAATGAATAATAAAAACACGTTTAAATGGGTACATTTTCTATAAATGTCTTCATTTTCTTTTCTGACATAGCCTACTGCAGTTCTTGTTAAAACACACTAGACATGCAAAATCTGTGCATTTTGGGCACTTTTTGTGTGAAATCATATTTATTTTTTGTCCATCAAAAGTGTGCTTTCACTTTTAAGCATGAGCAGCGCAGCAAAAATAGACTCGGATCTGACCCATTATCTGTTCCCCGATGATGACAGTGATGCATTTCAGCCGGCTTTTTATTTCTCATCTCCATAAAAGTAAAGCTAATCCAAGGGCTAGAAATCAATGAATTCTTTGCTAATACTTCCTCGTCATCATGGAGAGCGCAGTTCGCACCGCTTTCTCCTTTCCACAAGCGTTTGCTCTCCCGTGGCGTCTGTCGTTGCTATGCAACAATGAACTTAGGCGCGCCTGTAAAAACGAACGCTCCGCGTCGCTATTATGAGCTAATATCCAAAATATTTCCATATGTGGCTCTTTCCTCCTTTCTTATCAACAAGTGGATTTACAGCCACCACAGCAGCAGCCCCGCCGGTCGCCATGTCTCAGCGCTTTTATGAAGAGGACGCAACTGCATGCGCTTTGGGCATGCACGCGCATCCCGGGTTTGAGAAAACCTGGTACCGTGGCGTGACGTTTAGAAAGAAATTTGTACCGACTTGGTACCGAAGTGCCGGGTCTTTGACAACACTCATAAACGTTGGCTGCGCTGTTTCTTACCTTGCTCTACGTTGACTTTACTAACGTTAGTTCCAGCTTCACCGTCACCACCTTTTTAAAAATATTTGTTTAGGGCATCTCGAAGGCCTCTATTTTCTTCTTCTCTTTTCTTCTCTTTTCTTTTCTTTTCTTTTCTTTTCTTTTCTTTTCTGAGCACCGGACTTGTGCTGACTGGACATTTTGAGCGTAACGTTAGCCTACTGAACTTCAAATCAAATGACATCATCATCAGTGGCCAAACCATTTTTGTTTTGGGGGTGGGGGGGGGGGGGGGTTCTTGACCACTATTTCAAGGACAATTAGGAAGAAAACAAATAAAAAGCTTTTATGTAACTCAAATATTAGATATTTTTTCAACAAATATGCCTATTTTTTTTTTATTTTTTTTAACAATTATTCCATAATTTAATGAGGGCCCAGTTCTGGGCCCCCCTCCCTACCCTGGGCCCGGGACAACAGACCCGTTTGTCCCCCCCTGTCGGCGGGCCTGCCCTCTGACACAAGGTAGTTGCGCCCCTGGGTTTCATTTGTTAACATTAGTTAATGCATTAATTAAGATGGACTATTAATGAGAAATACAGTATTTATTAATCTTTACTAATCTACAGTCGTTCATTGTTCATATTAGTTCACAGTGCATTAACTAATGTTAAAAATTACAACTTTTTATTTAAACAATTTATTGGTAAATGCTGTAGAAGTGTTGTTCATTCTTCGTTCATGTTAACTAAAGTACCCGGTATAGTGATAGTTCACCCAAAAATGAAAGTTATGACATTAATTACTCACCTTCATGTCGTTTTAAACCTGTAAGACCTTCTTTTATCTTCAGAACACAAATAAAGATATTTTAATGAAATCTGAGAGATTTCTCTCTCCCTTCATTGAAAGTCTACAACTACCCCATTGACTCTTCAAAAAGTTAATGAAGAGATTGTAAAACTAAACCATATGCATTAAGCGGTTTAGTTCAAATTGTCTGAAGATAGACGATCACTTTATATGACAAACATATTCAATTTAGGCTTTTATTCACATAAACATTGATCAGCGAACAAACAGAAGCTCATTGGTTCTTGCTGAAGCTCAAACTGCATAACAGTGGAGAAGTCAATGGAGACATACAGTATGACTAGAAAAAATCATTTGTAGAGCTCCCTAATTGGAATTGTTACTAGTAAGAATTTAATTAGAGAGCTCTGTAATTGTAATTCAAACTAGTAATAATTGAATTAGAGAGCTCTCTAATCATAATTGTTACTAGTAAGAATTGAATTGTAGAGCTCTCTAATTTAATTCTTACCAGTAAAAATGCAATTACGACGAGTATCGCTGGGAACAATTTAAGCTAAAACGGCTTGCCATATACTAGTATCTATTTAATAAGTACTATCTAATGACGCAGTACTAGTATTTATTGAATAAATATAGTACCTAATGAATAACTACTAGTATCTAATATGTACTCACAATTGGAATATATAGGCTACAGTCAGAACTGAATAGTTGATATCTAAATGACAGATCCCCATAGAAGTCAATGGCAAAAAAATTCCGGGTAAATATTTCCCCCTCAGAAAGTCCCCTCTTTTTTAGTATTATGTCAGAAGAAGCAGAATAAAATGGATATTTTCTTTCATGCAATTGTGTTATGCGATATGGCGAGGGTCATAGAGGGGGGTACAGTTAGTTTTAAATTCTGTATTCGCTTGTATTCAGAGGGAGTTTGACCACTTGTTTATTTGCTGGTTAATTGGCTTGACCGCACCGCACCCCAAGTTCCTGGGGAAAGTTCCTGCGGTGGAAACGCAGCTTGTCACTGTTGGATATATTTCAGACTCAGTAGTTTGTTTGTAATGATAAATGTAACGGGTGACACAAGTTTAAAAAAAGCTAAACTCATGCAGTCTAGCACAGAGAGAGAGACTTTATCAGACTTTATATACCCTGACAGAATTTGCAAAATATACAGTATATCCTATCTGCATCAGGGACCACAGTGGAAACAAGTTTTTAACTTTATTCCTTGACAAATGTGTTGATATTCTTCTACGGATTGTCAGTGGGAAGGTCGGATCATTTTATTGCCTCGGCTCTTTGAATCTTGTTCAGCAAAATTAATTTTCGAGTCATTTCGTTCATTTCATCAGAATATAAATAAAATGTAATGTTAAATAGCCCAACACATCTAGTAGGCTACTTACGAAAATGTTAAAAATAAAAATAAACTTGCAGCCAAAGCCAAATTATAAGAAACCGAAATGTTTAATTAATTGATAATTTGGGTCTTAAGTTCTGTCTGTTAAGTCCAGTCTGTTAGTTCACCTCACCTGATCCAAGACGTTCTTTCTTTTGCAGCTTCAAATGTAGCCTATCACGTCTGTTACGAGCCTCTCGTGTCTGTCTTCGGGTTCGAACTTCGAGACGTTAGTTCAGTCCAGAGCCCGTCTGGGCTATGCAGAGTATGGCAAGCCGTTTTAACATTTAATAATTTTAACCTACTAGTCTCTATTTTCATGCTACTAGTACTTATTTTTTAGATACTAGTATCTATTCCATTAAGTACTAGTACTTATTCATTAGCGACTAGTGCTTATTCTTTAGGTACTAGTGCCTATTCTTTAGATACTAGTGCTTATTTTTTAGGTACTAGTACCTTTTTAAAGATACTAGTACTTATTCATTAGATACTAGTACTTATTCATTAGATTCTAGTGCCTATTAAATTGGTACTAGTACTTATTAATTAGATACTAGTACTTATTTATTAGTTACTAGTACTTATTATTAGATACTAGTACTTATTCATTAGATACTTGTACCTATTAAATAGATACTAGTACTTATTCATTAGGCAAGGCAAGTTTATTTATATAGCACATTTCATACACAATGGTAATTCAAAGTGCTTTACATAGAAGAAATTAAAATAATCAAAACAAATAAGAATAATTAAAACAGTTTAGAATAAAAATAAAATAAAGTACAGTAAAAACAGTCGGACGAACAGTGGCACAGTGCTCATTCAGTAAATGCATAGCTAAACAGATGTGTTTTGAGTCTGGATTTGAATGTGACTACTGTAGGAGCACATCTGATCTCCTCTGGAAGCTGGTTCCAGCTGCGGCTGGCATAATAGCTAAAAGCAGACTCTCCTTGCTTAGAGTGAACCCTTGGTATTTCTAGCTGATGTGATCCTAATGATCTGAGTGATCTTTTAGGTTTATATTCAGTGAGCATATCTGCAATATATTGAGGTCATAGACCATTGAATGATTTATATACCAGTAATAATACTTTAAAATCAATCCTAAATGTAACTGGGAGCCAGTGTAAAGACTTGAGGACTGGTGTGATATGTTCATACTTTCTGGTCCTGCTCAGAATCCTGGCATTCTGTATGAGCTGCAACTGTCTTATGGTCTTTTTTGGAAGGCCAGTGAGGAGTCCATTACAGTAATCCACCCTGCTGGTGATAAAAGCATGCACACGTTTCTCTAAGTCTTGATAGGAAACAAAGCATCTAATTCTTGCAATATTTTTTCAGATGATAGTATGCTGATTTAGTTATTGCTTTGACATGACTACTGAAACTAAGGTCTGACTCTAGAGACACACCAAGATTCCTGACTTGATTTTTAGTTGTTAGACCCCTATAGTCAAGGTATGCTTTCACCTTGAGAACTTCATCTTTGTTTCCAAACGCAATGACTTCAGTTTTGTCTTTGTTTAACTGAAGAAAGTTTTGGGACATCCAACTGTTTACTTCATCAATGCATTGGTACAGGGAGTCAATGGGGCTGTAGTCGTTAGGCGATAGGGCTAAGTAAAGCTGTGTGTCGTCTGCATAGCTGTGGTAAGCGATTCGGTTCTTTCTCATTATTTGGCTCATTGGGAGCATATACAAGTTGAATAGCAGTGGTGCAAGAATTGAGCCTTGAGGGACTCCGCATGTCATGGATGTCCACTCAGACTTATGGTCTCCTATACTCACATAGTAACCTCTCCCTTCTAAGTATGACCTGAACCATTTTAGGACTATCCCAGAAAGCCCCACCCAGTTTTCCAGCCTGTCAAGCAGTATGTCGTGATCGACAGTATCAAATGCAGCACTGAAGTCGAGTAGTACCAGTACTGATAATTTGCCTGTATCAGTATTTAAGCGAATATCGTTTATTATCTTTATGAGCGCTGTCTCTGTGCTGTGATGCGATCGGAAACCAGATTGAAAATTGTCGAAGTATCCATTTAAGCTTAAGAATTTGTTCAGCTGATTGAAGACAACTTTTTCAATGATCTTTCCTATGAAAGAAAGATTTGAGATCGGTCTATAGTTGCTTAAGATGGTCTTATCCAGATTGCTCTTTTTCAGGAGGCGCTTGACAACTACAGTTCTCTTTCATAGGTTCACTCAACGCTGCGGAAAGCGCAGTGGGATATTCTCTGAATGTGCCGATTGTCTGAAGCCTTATAGAATCACGCTAATTCATTGGCTGATGGCGTCCGCGCGATATGGCTCCGCCCCGACGCTCTTACGTCGCATCATTACACATTCGCGCGCGCCATCTGCTCCTCAGATTTCTCTACCTTCAGAACGAAGCGGTCACGTTGCCCTTCGCTCGTGATTTTTCTCCGAGCTACATCTAAGGATTATTCTCGGCGCTTCTGCGACTGTTCAAGCGGAACTCTGTTTCTCCTTACGGTGAAGTTGCCATGGATTACAGACACTGTACTCCGCCATGTGCTCGTTACATCGCTAACGACGACCCACACAGTAAGTGCGTTAAGTGTTTGGGTTTTTCACATGCACGTGAGGCAGTTATAGGATCGTCTAAATGCAAATTCTGTGAAAATTTGTTGCTCAAAACCCTGAAATCGCGGCTCGCGGTCTTTGAGAGGGAATCATTCGTCTCCCCCTGTCGCGCTCCCGAGGCCTCTCGAGGATCCGCGACTTGGGGTTCGGATGTAGAGCTTGAGGATGTTGAGTTCGAGCAGACGAGCCCCGCTCTTTCTCTCCCTCCCTCCCCTCGGCACGCGCGAGGCATGCCAGTCGAATTTTCACACGATTATTTGCGCCCCAGCCCGGGAGCACGCGACGCAGTTTCTTTCGGGCTGGAGGATATACTTTTTATACTCTGGCTTCCGACTCCGAGGATTTCGGGCCTACTCTCGCCGACGAGGTTATCCCGCCGAGCGGCAAGGAAGCGCGGCCTACTGCGGCCTACGCGGAGCTCGTTGACGTGCTTTCGCGCGCTACGGAGAAGCTCACTATTGATTGGCCCGACGAGCCACGTGAGTCTCAGTCGTCGAAACTCGACGAAAGGCTTCTCAGTGGCCCTAATTCTAGGCCTCAACGGAGGAAGCTGCCATTTTTCAGTGATCTGCATCATGAGATCTCCAGATCCTGGAAGCAGCCTTTCTCTTCGCGCCTCACTAATCCGGCTGCTGCTGATTTCACCAACCTGGTAGGCTCTGTGGAACAGGGCTATTCCGCCATTCCGGCGATTGAGGAAACTTAAGCCGACCATCTTGCTCCGTCGTCTGCGCCGTACTGGAAGTCGTGCCCCCTCCTCCCTTCTAAAGCATGTAGGACTACTTCCTCTCTCATTGGGAAATCCTACATGGCGGCTGGGCAGGCAGGCATGACCCTGCACACTATGACCATTCTTCAGGCCTACCAGGCGGACGTCCTGAAGGAAATGGACGAGGGCGACAGCGTGACCCCTGAAGCGGTCAAGGAGCTTCGTAAGGCTACGGATTTAGCCTTAAGAGCCACCAAGCATACCGCACGCGCTATAGGTCGCTCTATGGCTGGTTCTGTTGCAGTGGAGCGCCACTTGTGGCTTAATCTCACGGAGATCCGTGACAAAGAGAAGGTTTTCCTCTTGGACGCCCCCATTTCTCAAACGAGGTTGTTTGGTGAGGCGGTCAACACAGTGGTTGAGAAAATTCCGCTCCTCCAAATCCCAATCGGCCGCGTTCAGACAGTTCATGCCCAGGAGGGCTAGGGAACCTTCTGCCCCCCCCCCCCCCCCCCAAGGTGCGACCCAGAGAACGTCCCTCTCATAGACCGGAGTTCTCTTCCAGAAGAAGCGAACCGGGGCATCCCCCACCTACCACGGTTTGGGGAGCCCGCGGTCGCCCGTTTCCCCGTCAACGGCCTCACAAGCGCCTCCAGTTGAAGCGGTCCGACAAACCGACTGCTCCGGCGGCCCAGAGCTGTTCCTGACCTTCCGGTCAGAAAAAGGAGAGCTCCTCTACTTCCTCAATGTTGGGTCAGGCCGCACAAGCGTTTCTGCCCACCTCCCAGCTCTCCTTTCCTTGCCCTGTCACCTTCGCCACTCAGAGTGTCTCGAAGTGCAGGCCATATTTCACCTTCTCTACTCAGTCCGGTGCGGGAGGAAGGAGACGCTTTCTGCTTTCTCCCCTCACCCCCCTCACCCCCCACACTCTCTATAACTGCCGGCCGCATCCTCGGAGGCACTTTCCGTTTTCCTCCGGAGCAGGCGGATCTGGTCACCATGACCCCAGCATCGATGCCTCCCATCACGTGCCAGGACGCCGATGACCCTCCTGCACAGTCAACCTCTTTACTCCAGGAGCGTCAACACGGCACCCTCACTCAGGTATGTCGTCTGCATTACAACATCCCTCCTCCTCTATCCCATTTCCTTCCAGAGTGGGAGCGCTTACCAGGGGTATCGTCTTGGGTTCTTCGCACAATTCGGTTCGGCTACACTCTTCAGTTTTGCCGCAATCCCCCCTGTTTCAACGGGGTGTTTCCTACTGTAGTAGACAGCGCCACTCAGGCTTCTGTACTTCAGCAGGAAATCTCTTCCCTCCTTCTCAAAGGAGCAATAGAGGAGATTACTCCAGGGGAAACCGAGCGGGACTTTTACAGCCGTTACTTCCTGGTCCCGAAGAAGGGCGGCGGTTTGCGTCCCATACTGGACCTCCGCCGACTGAACTTCGCCCTTTACAAAGGGAAATTCAAGATGTGGACGCTGAAAGCTATCATATCTCAGATTCGGCCAGGGGATTGGTTCGTGACGATAGACCTAAAGGATGCTTATTTTCACATCCAGGTTGTACAGCGACACAGGCAGTTCCTCAGGTTCGCCGTCGGAGAAAGGGCGTTCTAGTACAGGGTCCTTCCCTTCGGCCTATCTCTGGCCCCGAGGACATTCACAAAGTGCATGGATGCAGCTCTGACCCCATTGCGGCTCCAGGGCATCCGTGTTCTAAATTACCTGGACGATTGGCTCATTTTAGCCCAGTCCAGTAAGCTAGTGGCCCACCACAGAGACATCGTTCTGAGTCATATCCAGTCTCTCGGTTTGAGGTTGAACTCGGAGAAGAGTGTTCTTGCTCCGGCTCGAAGCACCGTTTTCTTGGGGGTGAACATGGATTCCGTTCTCATGCAGGCCTGCTTGGCCCCTGCACGCATTTCCAGCTTGATGACATGCTTGGCTCGTTTTTTGCTAGGCCATCATGTGTCTGTGGGTACCTGCCGCAGGATGCTGGGCCTTATGGCTGCGGCCTCCTCCGTACTACCGCTGGGCCTACTCCACATGAGACCCTTCATGTGGTGGGCGAAACTCTCAGGGGTTCGACCCTCCTGGTCAACCCTTCGCCTACTGAAGGTATCGCGCAGTTGCTTTCGAGCCCTGTCAGTTTGGCGGGACCCTCTTTTTCTTCGGAAAGGGGTCAGCATGGGTGCGGTATCTTGTCGCCAGATGATTACGATGGATGCCTCTCTCACCGGCTGGGGAGCGGTTTTCGAGGGCAGACCAGCTTGTGGGGTCTGGACCGGAGAGGCTCTCTCTTGGCACATAAACTGCCTGGAGTTAAGAGCCGTTTTTCTGGCTCTGCATCATTTCCTCCCTCTTCTGGAGGGTCACCATGTCATTGTCAGAACAGACAACATGGCAGTGGTGTCTCATGTGAACCGGCAGGGAGGTTCTCGGTCGCGCACCCTAGACAGGCATGCGCGTCACCTTCTCCTGTGGTCTCAGAGCAGATTCCTATCTCTAAGAGCGGTTCATGTCCCAGGGGTTCTGAACCTCGCAGCAGATTTTCTGTCGAGACAGAAACTCAGATCGGGGGAATGGATGTTGAACCGCCAGACGATGGCCCTGATCTGGGAGGTTTTTGGAGAGGCGGAGGTGGACCTCTTTGCATCTCAAGAGTCGTCCCAATGCCCGCTTTGGTTCTCCCTGAGTCCCCCGGCCCCATTGGGGATAGATGCGTTCGCTCACCCTTGACCAACGCAGAAACTCTATGCCTTCCCGCCCATCAAACTGATCCAGGCGGTCTTGGCCAGAGTGAGAGAGAGCGGAGTCCGCCTCCTCCTGGTAGCTCCGTTCTGGCCATCTCAGCCATGGTTTTCGGAGCTAATTCCTCTACTGGAATCTTCCCCCTGGAGGATCCCGGTCAGGGAAGATCTGCTGTCCCAGCTACAGGGCAGGATATGGCATCCTCGCCCAGACATGTGGAAGCTGTATGTTTGGCCGATCAGAGGCCGTTAGCATTAAGCTCTGGTCTCCCAACTGACGTTCAGGAGACCATTGCGAGTGCTAGAGCCCCTTCTACAAGGAGATTATATTCTTCCAAATGGAGGGTTTTTGAGACTTGGTGCTTAGCACATGATAGGAGCCCAGTTAACTGCCCTGCTGGTTCAGTACTGGAATTCCTGCAGGAGAAGTTTGCGGCTGGAGCAGCCGCTACCACTCTCAGAGTTTATGTCGCGGCTATTGCAGCGCATAGGGAATCGGATGAGATTCCCCTGGGAAAATTAAGGTTAGTTTCTGCCTTCATGTGTGGGGTGAAGCGCCTGAAACCGGCTCGCTCCCCTAGAGTTCCCTCATGGGATCTTTCTGTTGTCCTAGAGGGTTTGACGAAAGCCCCCTTTGAGCCCTTGGAGTCAGCTCCGGAGAGGATTCTGACTCTCAAGGTTTCTCTTTTGTTAGCTTTGTCCTCATTAAAGCGGGTGGGAGACTTACAAGCTCTTTCTGTTAGCCAGTCTTGCTTGGACTTTGCCCCTGGCCTGGTCAAAGTTTCCTTGAGGCCGAGACCAGGGTATGTCCCCAAGGTTCTTTCCTCAACTTTCCGCTCACAGGTAGTTAACCTTAACGCTTTCCACCCTCCTCCATTTTCATCTGAGGAAGATAGGAAGCTTAACTTGCTCTGCCCAGTTCGTTCTCTTAAGATATATGTAGACCGCTCAGGCGGTTGGAGGAAATCTAACCAGCTTCTGGTTTGCTTCGGTGCTAGCCGCCGTGGGCTTGCTGCATCAAAGCAGAGGATTTCTCCCTGGGTCACATAGGCTATCTCGTTGGCTTACGGGGTGCGTGGCTTGCCTTCACCTCTTAGCATTAGAGCACATTCCACCAGAAGTGTAGCATCTTCTCAAGCTCTTTTCAGAGGAGCACTTTTGGAGGATATTTGTGTTGCGGCAGGCTGGTCCTCTCCGCACACTTTTGTAAGGTTCTATGGCTTGGATCTTGACATGACCCCGGGTTCCCAGGTTCTTTCTGTTTGAACTCATTTCGGTCGTTGTCTCTTTTATCTACCAGTTATAAAAGCGCTCTAGCTTGGCGAGTTTGGTAGTCCGTTCCCACTGCGCTTTCCGCAGCGTTGAGTGAACCTATGAAAGAGAGCGTCTCTGGTTACTTGCGTAACCTATGTTCTCTGAATAGGGAACGAGACGCTGCGTTAGCGGCCAAGCTCCTCGTGCTGCTGACAGTTTCTTTTCGGCAGAGAAATCTGAGGAGCAGATGGCGCGCGCGCGAATATGTAATGATGCGACGTAAGAGCGTCGGGGCGGAGCCATATCGCGCGGACGCCATCAGCCAATGAATTGGCGTTATTCTATAAGGCTTCAGACAATCGGCACATTCAGAGAATATCCCACTGCGCTTTCCGCAGCGTCTTGTTCCCTATTCATATAACATAGGTTACGCAAGTAACCAGAGACGTTTTCAGGGAGTTTGGAAAACTCCCAGAGAGAAGTGAGGCATTTACCACTTCTAGGAGATCTACTTCTAAGCTGTTTAACACACTTTTGAAAAAAGATGCGTAGGTTGATGTTTTAAGGTGCTGTACGGTTTCCTCCAAAATTGGGCTGTGGTGGTTGTGGGGCCTGCCGTTTTTTGGTTGACATCTGGGGGCTTGCAGCAAAAGAGTGGGATAGTTTGGTTCCAGCATACACCAGTTTTTCCATTGTCTCTGAGAAGCACAGAAGTGGAGATGCTGGAGAGAGGGATAACTTGTCTGGGGAGAGGGGCTGTTGCTCTGGTGTTATCGGAGGCTGTAATATGCTGTCCTGGTTTCCCTCGCTGTTTTCCAGAAAGTTGTCCTTGGGAGCTGAATCTTGGAGCAGTTCTAATATGTCACAGTCTGTCTGCGGTGAGCTCTGTGGGCAGGGCTCAGCTGAGATTGTGTCCGTGAGCAGAAGTTGTTGTGGCTGCATGGTGTTATCATTGTCCTTGTGTGATATGTCAACCGCATGTCCATTAAGGTGCTGAAGTGAAGTCCTGTGATCATTCATATTGTGTCCAGGTGTGTGTGTGCCATTCAGGTTGAGTGGATTGGCACACATTGCAGACGGATGATTGAGGGAGAAGTAGATATTGTCCTTTAGCACTCTTGAACCAAGTTTGTTTGGGTGGAGCCCATCCTGTTGAAACAGTTGCCTCTGACTCCAGAAAAGATTGAAGTTGTCAATAAAGTTCACTCCTTTTATATTGAAGGTTTTTTGCAGCCATGTGTTAAGCCCAAGCAACCGTGAGAACCTGTTTTGTTCCTCTTGCTGGGAGTGGTCCACTGAAAAATGTCTGAACTTTCAGTCTTTTAAGTGTTTCAAAAAGTTCATTGAAATCCTTCTTAAGGAGTTCTGACTGCTCTTTATGAATATCAAAACCTCCCACAACCACCAAAGCACTGTGCTGATTTGCTGAAGTTAAAATTAGGTGATAAAAGGAAATAAAATATAAAAGCGATAGAGCGATAAAAAATATAAAAGCGACAGAGCAAAGCGCGGAGCAGTAAGCAAGAGCGTCCGAACAGTAGCTGAGCAGGAAGTTAGATACATTAGATACTAGTACTTATTTCAATAGTGACTAGTAACTATTCTTTTGTTACTAGTAACAAATTAATTTTTTTGCCATTGACTTCTATGGGGATCTGTCATTAGATATCAACTATTCAGTTCTGACTAGTAGTATGTATTCCAATTGTGACTAGTACATATATATTAGATACTAGTAGCTATTCATTAGGTACTAGTACTTATTTTTTAGATACTAGTACCTATTACTACTAGTATTTATTCAATAAACACTAGTACTAAGTCATTAGATACTAGTACCTATTAAATAGATACTAGTACCTATTAAATACATACTAGTACTTATTCATTAGCTACTAGTACTTATTCAATAGATACTAGTACTGTAAGACTGGAAGAACTGGTTGATGGAATCAACCTCACCACAGGTCTATAAGACAAAGGACCTTGCTTGCACATTAACATTTGAACATCTCACACACACACACACACACCCCGCACCCCCTTCCTCTGAGTACCATATCTACATTTTCTCTCTCTCTCAGTCAGTAACACTAAAAACTCACACAAGAATATATATGGTTTAATGTGAATGATTATCATTAGGGCCCAAGCCCAAAGGGCGAAGGCCCTATTGTTTTCCTTAGGATTATTTATTAGGGCCCAAGCCCAAAGGGCGAAGGCCCTATTGTTTTCCTTAGGATTATTTATTATTATTATTATTCTTATTATTTTTCTGCTACCTTTTGGACACTTTTGGAGGCCTTAACATGCTCAAAAACTCCTGAAACTTTGCACACTGGTCAGAACCCGCGGCCATCAGGGCCGGGCTGAAGATGGTACCCGGGCGTGGCAGGGGGGCTCGACAGCGCCCCCTGGAACGGGGTCCGAAAACATGGTCCATAAATCAAACACGCTTGCATGTAATAATATGAAACTCGGTACACATGTAGATCTCCTCGTTTCATATATACTTCACACTCTTACTTTTTACCCCAGCCCAACAGGAAGTCGGCTATTTAGGGTTGTTGGTAAAACACACGCAATGGAATGTGAAATACTCCTCCTAGAGAATTCAAACAAACGGCACGAAACTCGGTCAGCATGAAGTCAAGACATTGAGGATGAAAGTTTGCGAGGGGATTTTTGATATCTCGAACGGTTTGGCCGTGGCGAGGAAACAAAATTATGGCGAGAAACGTGAAACAGGAAGTGTGTCATAACTACTGCATACATTAACTGATCTTGATGAAACTTCACCAGTGTGTTCGTTGTAAGAGCCCGATCACATGGATGTGACTATTGTGAGTCAAAGTTATAGCGCCACCAACTGGCAGAAGGAAGTGTGTCACTTCCTAAATGCTTTGAAATCACCCTCTTATTTTTACCCGATTTGCTTCAAACTTCACTACTATAATGTAAACACACGGCAGATGTAGACCTGTGAATGGATTCTTGATATCTTAGATACTGTTGTCGTGGCAACGCATCAAACTTTAATATTCTTTTTTTATGCTTTTGAGACTCTTAGCATGCCTGAAATTGCTTAAAATTGCATGAAACTCGACAGACACATCTCATTTATTAGCCAGTAGACATGTGCAAAGTTTCAGAAACGGGCGTGTTGAGGGCTCAGTAGCGCCACCTTTTGTCAAAAGTGGGGGGATTAATTTTATCTACAGTAATAAAAATCGGTATGTGTATTGTTCTCCTCCAGCCAGACAAGTTTCTAATTTACACTCAATAGCTCCAACCAACAGAAAGTCAGATATTTTGGTTTGAAAATTGTCATTTTATGTCTCTCTCTCTCTCTGAGCCTACGTCTCTGTGTGTGTGTGTGTCTGTGAGTGTGGGGAGGGGGAGGGGGGCTAGATTAACCATTTGACTGCTGTGTTGTTTGGCCTGCATTAAAAAAGAAAATAAATGTCTTACGCCTTGTATTTTTTAAATAAGTTGTATTAATAAGTAAAGGCATATAACCAGTTGAATTGTAGTGCATTGAAAATAGTTTTATATAATTAGTTTATTAATTAAATTAACTTGGTCCATAAACTTCGTCAGAAAATTTGGTCCATAAATCAAACACACTTGCATGTAATATTATGAAACTCGGTATATAGATCTCATCGGGCCAAACAACTTTAAGCCAGCCCAACAGGAAGTGGGCTATTTTTGTCTTAATGTGGATGTTTTGCAAAACCAGGCTCTACATTTTTACCCACTCCTCTTAAGTGGTTTATTTTATTCCCACCAAACTTTTTCAACATGATGAAAATACATTAAAGAAGCATAATTGTGAATATCTATTGAATATCTCTAATTGTTTTGCTATGGCGAGGGATTAAAATCATGTAAAAAAAAAATAAACACTAAAAGCCTCATATCTTCTAAAAATTTAATTATACACCATTTATTTCTAGATAAAATTATACAAATATCACAACTAAACCCATTTTATTCTTGTTTTCAATTTAAGAGTAATGTACAAGTTTAAAAACAGCCAGGATGCACTATTCAGTTAAAAAAATAAATATATCAAATAATACATAGGGCTATACTGCCCTCTTGTGTTCAAAATCAGGTAGGCCTATTGTATTTAAATATATTAGGTAGCCTATGTGACTCCGAGAATATTTTCTCACCGGTTATTTGACGTGTAAAACGTGTTAAATCGCTAAGTTAAAAGTGAAAGTAAAGTAAGGACGTCCGCACGGACATTTATAGTGGTGGCGCTCACAGTGCGCTCGAATGAATTTCTATGGAAGTAGAAATGAAAAAACATTCGCTCTGTTTTGCTCGCTCGTCGCCATGGACGCGCACCGTTATGAATTCCAGTGCAGCCGCATACTTTTTAGTGTCACTAAAATTAGCGCCATATCGGGGACCGATTGCTTCCGGTTTTCAGGGAAAAGACAACAACAAAAGAGTAAATGACAGATTCGCTTATATAGGCGCTTTTACACAAAATATTCCGTCATAATTTTTCCAGTCAGCTCTTCACTCTCGTGATTAATGAATTTTGACTCCTGTTGCTGATCTTTGCTGCAACTTTCGTTCTGCTCACAATTTAGTAAGCAAATACGTTCAAGTTTTAATTGTAGTGACTAAATGATTTTATTATACACACACCAAATTGACGGTGGGGGGGCATGGTATATTTAAATCTGCCAATTGTAATATCTGCTGGGCACCCCTAGTCTAGTCTTATTAAATGTATGCTTCATCTTTCATTTTTAATTTGTAAATTTGATCAATAAATTCAATTATTTAGAATAATAAGACACTATATGGCTGTTACTCTAGGTAGGGGTGATCAAATTAAATCGTTTACACTGAAAAATAACAATGCATTAAATAATGTGAGATTGTTTTAAATATGAGTTGGAAAGAATGATACTTTTAAACATAACACTAAACCGTCATTAGGTGTCGCCAGGCGACCGTCTTAATGAGTGAGTCATTGATTCATTCGTTCAAATGATTCGTTCGAACGACTGAGTCATTCATGAATGAGACAATACATGTTTATGGATTGGTCATTGAATCTTTGAGTCAATCGATTCGTTCAAAATGCTGAATCATTGTGTCTCTTACAGCGACAAGAGTTTAACCCTTGTTCAAGTTTAAGGCCTTGTCTTTTTGGATATATATCTTTTTTTTAAATTCCAAAATATGCATACAACCCATATATTTTAAATGTATCGTTTGCTTTAAATTAAATTAAGATTGTATGTTTGGTAATTTAACCTGAGATGAATGTGCTATATTTCAGATCAATATATTTGTTTTCCTTAAAATTTGAACTAACACTAACTTTATTCTCATCTGAATTATAAATAACTTATTCCTGTATAAAATAAAAACACATTAGAATTTTCTTTTTTAATCAATGTAGAATGTGTAATTGAAAAATAAACAGATTAGGGCTCTGAGGACAATAAATGAAAATCAATGCGATATGGTGAATGTCCAAAAGATGGCTCCCACAGACTGTTTTAAATGGGGTTGGATAAATATTTTTTGCTTTTAGACAGTGTGTGCGTGTGATTTTAGTTGGGTGACAGTTGTAGGTTACAGTTTGACAAGAGTTTATAGTTTGACAAAAGCACTTTGTTGTGTTTTATTGCGAGTGTACACAAATATAAGTAAACACTTTGCAGTTTGAATGATGTCCTCTATGAACAAAATGACGGAGTATGTTTTTATGTGTAACAGTTCAATCGCACCCGCACCCGCACCCGCACCTCACCCACACACACACACAGACACACAGACACACACACACACACACACACACACACACACACACACACACACACACACACACACACACACACACACACACACACACACACACACACACACACACACATATTGAAACCTGAGTGAAGTACAAAGCCCATAATGAAGAATAGTTTAGCATCCAAATACATCGCAAATGTTGAAACAGTTTGATTCTAATGAGAGAGTTACGTGAGCCAAACACCACCTACTTTCACTTTCGCTTTCAATTATTTCGGTTATTTCTTAATTATAGTTTTTTTTTTATTCTTGTTCTGTTCTGAATATCATTAAATTTAAAGAATTGCTTGTGTAATATTTTGAGTGTATCATCAAAACAGATTAATTCTCTCGGTTTAGTGATTCCCTAGTTATTTTTTTATTGTTTTCATTGTTCTAATCCGGTAAGGCAAGTGATATATATATATATATATATATATATATTTTTTTTTTATATATATATATATAATTTATATATATATATATATATATATATATATATATATATATATATATATATATATATAAATATAGCTGCGAGCAGCGATGAAGGGCCAAAGCCGGCGGCACCGCCACCCCGGTGCCTTTAGGTAACTAAAGGAACCGGGGTTGCGGTGCCACCGGCTTGGGCCCGTAATCGCTGCTCGCAGCTATATTTATTATTATTATTATTATTCTTATTATTTTTCTGCTACCTTTTGGACACTTTTGGAGGCCTTAACATGCTCAAAAACTCCTGAAACTTTGCACACATGTCAGAACCCGCGGCCATCAGGGCCGGGCTGAAGATGGTACCCGGGCGTGGCAGGGGGGCTCGACAGCGCCCCCTGGAACGGGGTCCGAAAACATGGTCCATAAATCAAACACGCTTGCATGTAATAATATGAAACTCGGTACACATGTAGATCTCCTCGTTTCATATATACTTCACACTCTTACTTTTTACCCCAGCCCAACAGGAAGTCGGCTATTTAGGGTTGTTGGTAAAACACACGCAATGGAATGTGAAATACTCCTCCTAGAGAATTCAAACAAACGGCACGAAACTCGGTCAGCATGAAGTCAAGACATTGAGGATGAAAGTTTGCGAGGGGATTTTTGATATCTCGAACGGTTTGGCCGTGGCGAGGAAACAAAATTATGGCGAGAAACGTGAAACAGGAAGTGTGTCATAACTACTGCATACATTAACTGATCTTGATGAAACTTCAACAGTGTGTTCGTTGTAAGAGCCCGATCACATGGATGTGACTATTGGGAGTCAAAGTTATAGCGCCACCAACTGGCAGCAGGAAGTGTGTCACTTCCTAAATGCTTTTGACAAAAGGGGGGGGGTTAGTTTTATCTACAGTAATAAAACTCGATATATATATTGTACTCTTCGAGCCGGACAACTTTCTAATTTACCGTAATTAGCTCGGATCAACAGAAAGTCAGATATTTTTGTCTGAATGTGGATTTTTGGCTAAAAAAGCCTCTGATTTTTTACCCACTCCTCTTAAGTGGTTTATTCAATTCCCACCAAACTTTTTCAACATGATGAAAATACATTAAAGAAGCTAAATTGTGAATGGCTATTGAATATCTCAAATTGTTTTGCTATGGCGAGGGATTAAAGTCATGTCAAAAAAGTAAACACTAAAAGCCTCATATCTTCTAAAAAATTAATTATACACCATTTATTTCTAGATAAAATTACACAAATATCAGAACTAACCCCATTTTATTCTTGTTTTCAATTTAAGAATAATGTACAAGTTTAAAAACAGCCAGAATGTGCTATTCAGTTAAAAAATAAATACATCAAGTAATACAAAGGGCTATACTGCCCTCTTGTGTCCAAAATGATATCAACTCAGTACATAAAACTTTTTTATCAGGTATGGCTATTGTAATTAAATATAAATATATTAGGTATGTGGCTGTGAGGATCTTTTCCCACCGGTTAATCGACGTTAGACACCAGCGAGGCCTTTTAAATCGCTAATATAAAAGTGAAAGTAAAGTAAGGACGTCCGCACGGACATAGTGGTGGCGCTCGCAGTGCGCTCGAATGAATTTCTATGGAAGTGGAAATGAAAAAACGTTCGCTCTGTTCTGCTTGCTCGTCGCCATGGACGCGCACCGTTATGAATGCCAGTGCAGCCGCATACTTTTTAGTGTCACTTTAAAATTAGCACCATATCGGGGGCCGATTGTTTCCGGTTTTCAGGTAATACACAACAACAAATGAGTAAATGACAGATTCGCTTAAATAGGCGCTTTTACACAAAATATTCCATCATCATTTTTTTCAGTCAGCTCTTCACTCTCGTGATTAATGAATTTTGACTCCTGTTGCTGATCTTTGCTGCAACTTTCGTTCAGCTCACAATTTAGTAAGCAAACACGCTTCAAATGTGTTTTTATTTTATTTTTGTGTATACATATGTGTGTATATATATATATATATATATATATATATATATATATACATATATATATATATATATATATATATATATATATATATATATATATATATAGCTTATGTTTCAAATATGAGTTAATTAACAATCGTTGGAAAGAATGATACTTTTAAACATATCACTAAACCGTCATTAGGTGTCGCCAGGCGACCGTCTTAATGAGCGAGTCATTGATTCATTCGTTCAAACGATTCGTTCGAACGGCTGAGTCATTCATGAATGAGACAGATTATGGATTGGTCGTTGAATCTTTGAGTCAACCGATTCGTTCAAAATGCTGAATCATTCAGTAATGAGAACGCGTTGCTGTGAGATGCTCGATGGTTCTGCTGTGATCTTTGTTTAACTATTTTCGCTGCTGAAACAGAAAAAAAAGTCAATATTGCATCTAAAATGTAAGTGATTTGACGTGTGTGTGTGTGTGTGTGTGTGTGTGATTGTGTCTGTTACAGTGATTGTTTAACCCTTGTTAAAGTTTAGGCCTTGTCTTTTTGGATATATATCTTTTTATATATAAAAAAATAGCATACAACCCATGTATTTTAAATGTATTGTTTGCTTTAAATTACATTGAGATTTGTATGTTTGGTAATTGAACCTGAATGAATTATAAATGAATGTGCTATATTTCAGATCATATATTTGTTTTCCTTAAAATTTGAACTAACACTAACTTTATTCTCATCTGAATGATAGATTATTTATTTCTGTATAAAATAAAAACACATTTGATTTTTCTTTTTTAATCAATGTAGAATGTGTAACTGAAAAAATAAACAGATTAGGGCTCTGATCGAGGACAATAATGTCAAAAAAAGAATCAGGGCATGTCTCATATCTTTCTAAAATGTAATTATACACCATTTATTTTTATATAAAATTATACAAATATTAGAACTAAACCCATTTTATTCCTTTTTTTCAATTTAAGAATTATTTTTAAGTTTAAAAACAGCCAGAATGGTTGTTTAGTCAAAAATAATAATAATCCAAATCATATATAGTGCTATACTGCCCTCTTGTGTTCAAAATCAGGTAGGCCTATTGAATTTATATATTTATATATTAGGGATGTTACTATGGGAATATTTTCCCACCGGTTAATCAACGTGTGATTGTGTAAACCAATTGTGTAAACCTCCCGCTGGGGGGTTTAAAAACACTAACTTGAAAGCGAAAGTATAATATGGACGTCCGCACGGACATTGAAATGGTGGCGCTCGAATGAATTCCTATGGAAGTAGAAATTAACTAAACGTTCGCTCTGTTCTGCTCGCTCGTCGCCATGGACGCGCACCGTTATGAATGCCAGTGCAGCCGCATACTTTTTAGTGTCACTAAAATTAGTGCAATTTCGGGGGCCGATTGCTTGAATTGTGAGTTCAATAGTCTATTATTTTTCACGGAAAACACAACAATAAAAGAGTACAATGACAGATTCGCTTAAATAGGCGTTTTTACATAAAATAGCCTATTCCGTCATCATCTTTTCAGTCAGCTCTTCACTCTCGTGATTAATGAAATTTGACTCCTGTTGCTGATATTTGCTGCAACTTTCGTTCAGCTCACAATTTAGTAAGCAAACACGTTTCAAATGTGTTTTTATTTTATTTTTGTGTATGTGTGTGTATATGTATGTATATATATAAATATAGCTTATGTTTCAAATATGAGTTAATTAACAATCGTTGGAAAGAATGATACTTTTAAACATAACACTAAACCGTCATTAGGTGTCGCCAGGCGACCGTCTTAATGAGCGAGTCATTGATTCATTCGTTTGAACGACTGAGTCATTCATGAATGAGATAGATGTTTATGGATTGATTGGTCATTGAATCTTTGAGTCAACCGATTCGTTCAAAATGCTGAATCATTCAGTAATGAGAACGCGTTGCTGTGAGATGCGCGATGGTTCTGCTGTGATCTTTGTTTAACTATTTTCGCTGCTGAAACAGAAAAAAAGTCAATATTGCATGTAAAATGTAAGTGATTTGACTTGTGTGTGTGTGTGTGTGATTGTGTCTGTTACAGTGATAAGAGTTTAACCCTTGTTAAACTTTAGGCCTTGTCTTTTTGGATATATATCTTTTTATATTAAAAAATAGTCATACAACCCATATATTTTAAATGTATTGTTTGCTTTAAATTACATTAAGATTGTATGTTTGGTAATTGAACCTGAATGAATTTTAAATGAATGTGGTATATTTCAGATCATATATTTGTTTTCCTTAAAATTTGAACTAACACTAACTTTATTCTCATCTGAATGATAGATTATTTATTTCTGTATAAAATAAAAACACATTTGATTTTTCTTTTTTAATTAATGTAGAATGTGTAACTGAAAAAATAAACAGATTAGGGCTCTGTTTGATGACAAGAAATGAAAACCAATGCGATATGATGAATGTCCAAAAGATGGCTCCCACAGACTGTTTTTAAATAGGATTGTTTGATATTTTTTGCTTTTAAACTGTGTGTGTGTGTGTAAGAGATTTTGGTTGGGTGACAGTTGTAGTTTACAGTTTGACAAGAGTTTATAGCTTGACAAAAGCACAATGTTGTGTTTTATTGCAAGTGTACACAAATATAAGTAAACACTTTGCAGTTTGAATAATGTCCTGTATGAACAAAAGGACGGAGTATGTTTTTATGTCTACATTGTTCAATTACGCCACACACACACACACACAAACACACACACACACACACACACACACACACACACAAACACTATTTTTCTAATCAGATCAGGCAAGTAATATTCTGTCTTGTCTCTTAAAAAAACAATATATATATATTTATGTATATATATATATATATATATGTGTGTGTGTGTGTGTGTGTGTGTGTGTTTTTATGTGTGTATATATATAAATATAGCTGCGAGCAGCGATGAAAGGGCCAAAGCCGGCGGCACCGCCACCCCGGTTATAGTGCCACCAACTGGCAGCAGGAATTCTGTCACTTTCAAAAAGCTTTGAAATCACCTGATTGCTTCAAACTTCACTACTATGATGTAAACACACGGCAGATGTAGACCTGGATGTAGACCTGACCTTTCAGAAGGTTGCTCTCGCATACTTTGTGGTTGATATGTGCCCTCAATGCACACTTTTGCAGAGCCCACACTGATACAAGCTCTACAGCACACTTCTTTTCGACAGTCAAAGCAGGGTTACGTTTTTGCACGTCGTGCACAATAACCCTAAAGGCACCAGGGTGGCGGTGCCACCGGCTTTATATATATATATATATAAATATAGCTGCGAGCAGCGATGAAGGGCCAAAGCCGGTGGTACCGCCACCCCGGTGCCTTTAGGTAACTAAAGGCACCGGGGTTGCGGTGCCACCGGCTTGGGCCCGTAATCGCTGCTCGCAGCTATATTTATATATATATATATATTTGAGTATTGTGTTTAGTATCATTTAAACTGTCGCAGGGTGAGTGGTACAAATGTCTCATTTCCAAATAAATAAAACAAAAGGAAATAAGGTTTTTAAGAATTTAGGAATAACTGGCACACAAAGGAATGTGGTCTCTAGGCACTCCCAAAGGTGTAAATTCATGAATGCTAATTTCCACTGTTCTTAGCAGATGGTCAACTTCTACCCCCAGTAATGGTGGGGGAATACAGTAAATTTCCACTAAACTCAAGTTTTACATATCAAATAAGGTCTGGCTATATAAGGAAAATGCAACGAGAGCTCAGGGCTCTTTCTGTATTTCAGATAGGCCGTGAGGTTAGCTCATGTATTTCTTAAATGTTGGGTTTGCATCTATTTCTCTTATCCTAGAGCATTTGATGTTTTGTATTGATGATCTTTGAACTGATTATGAAATTGGCATAATACTTTTACCTGACATAATAAATTGTTATATTTGATTATTCTAACAGACTTTGACTTTATTTTCATTGGAGTTAAAAGGAATAGTCAAACATTAACGTATATTTAATGATGCACAGATATCATTGAAAAACCTTTTCATTTTATGGAGTTAGATGAAACGAGTTAATACATAAGATAAAATGTATTGCATTTAATTAAAAATCCCTTTGCCATGGGAAGAGACGGAACACGCGTGAGACCTTCACCTCTAATCAAG
This sequence comes from Rhinichthys klamathensis goyatoka, assembly GCF_029890125.1. Classification (NCBI taxonomy): domain Eukaryota; kingdom Metazoa; phylum Chordata; class Actinopteri; order Cypriniformes; family Leuciscidae; genus Rhinichthys; species Rhinichthys klamathensis. The sequence continues at coordinate 498,878 of NW_026607061.1, read as the reverse complement.
TACCGCCATTTGGATCGAATTAGACGGACTTACAGTACTTATTCATTAGATAGTACCTATTAAATAGATACTAGTACCTATTCATTAGCTACTAGTCCCTATTAAATGGATACTAGTACTTATTCATTAGCTACTAGTACCTATTAAATAGATACTAGTACTTATTCAATAGATACTAGTACCTTTTTATTAGACACTAGTATCTTTTGTAATTGTTACTAGTAACTATTCTTATCTTACTAGTCACAACTGCTTTTTTACTAGTCTTATGTTATGACTAGTCAGAACGGCCACTGTAGAGTTCAATTAAAATTTTTACTAGTAAAATAAAAAATCTTACTAGTAACATTTGGAATAAATACTAGTATCTAATAAATAGGTACTAGTATCTAATAAATAAGTACTAGTATCTATTGAATAAGTACTAGTTTCTATTGAATAAGTACTAGTAGCTAATGAATAAGTACTAGTAGCCTATCTATTTAATAGGTACTAGTGTCTAATGAATAAGTACTAGTATCTATTGAATAAGTACTAGTAGCTAATGAATAAGTACTAGTATCTAATATATATGTACTAGTCACAATTGGAATACATACTAGTCAGAACTGAATAGTTGATATCTCAGTGGTTCTCAATCCTGGTCCTGGGGACGCACAGCTCTGCACAGTTTGTATGTCTCCTTTATCTGACACACCCAGTTCAGTTCATAGAGCTCTTTCCTAACGAGCTGATGATCTAAATCAGGTGTGTTAAATGAGGGAGACATACAAACTGTGCAGAGCTGTGGGTCCCCAGGACCAGGATTGAGAAGCACTTATGACAGATCCCCATAGAAGTCAATGGTAAATGACTGCATTTATATAGCGCTTTCACAGACCCAATGGCCACCAAAGCGCTTTACATATTGCCTCACATTCACCCATTCACTCACTCACCGACGGCGGTGTCAGCAAAGCACCATCCAGCTCGTCGAGAGCAGCTGGGGTTAGGTGTCTTGCTCATGGACACCTCGACACTTGGTCAGGTGGAACCGAGGATTGAACCACCAACCTTTCGGTTTGTAGACAACCTACATCAGGGATAGTCAACTCCGGTCCTGGAGGGCCGGTGTCCTGCAGAGTTTAGCTCCAACCCCAATTAAACACACCTGAACCAGCTAATCAAGGTCTCACTTGGCATAATAGAAACTTTCAGGCAGGTGTTTTGGACCTGGTTGGAGCTAAACTCTGCAGGACACCGGCCCTCCAGGACCGAAGTTGACTATCCCTGACCTACATGAACCACTGAGCCACTGCTGCCCCTGGCAAAAAATGGCTATGGCAAAAAATGGCAAAATTTTCAATGGCAAAAAAATGTATTTGTTACTAGTCACTATTGAAATAAGTACTAGTATCTAATGAATAAGTACTAGTATCTATTTAATAGGTACTAGTATCTAATGAATAAGTACTAGTATCTATTTAATAGGTACTAGTATCTAATGAATAAGTACTAGTATCCAATAATAAGTACGAGTAACTAATGAATAAGTACTAGTATCTAATGAATAAGTACTAGTACCAATTTAATAGGCACTAGAATGATAGAACCTAATAAATAAGTACTAGTAACTAATGAAAAAGTAGGCTACTACTTGTACTAGTATCTTTAAAAAGGCACTAGTACCTAAAGAATAAGCACTAGTAGCTAATGAATACTAGTACTTAATGGAATAGATACTAGTATCCAGGGGCGCCGTATAGGGGGGAAAAGTTAGGACAATTCCAAGGGCCCCTGACTGACAGGGGCCCCAACAAATAGGTAAAAACTAATAATAAAAAATATATATATTATACACTATATACACCATCAACATTGAGTATATTTCTAATTATAATGTCTTTGATTTTACTTATTTTGGCAATAAAAGTTAAATATCCCCATAAACATTGACCAAAAAGTAAACATCCATATTGACCGACCACCCCCTGTATCTGCATGAAATGGTTTGGTCCTGCCTAAGCGCGCGCACTCATCAGTGACGGTGTTTAATTGCAGACAGATCGCGTCGATGCGCCAGAAAAACAATGACCACAATGTTGCATTGTAAAATAAAATCTGGTTCTCAAAAAAGGAAAGAGAGAGAGGAAAGACAAAAGAAAGGGTGTCAATCTGTAACCCAGTTTTTCACCAAGAAAGGTGGGTAGCCTTTGAGTGGTATTAACCTGTTGTCCATAGTGAAATAAGCTAGCTAGCTGCAGGCTACTGTTAGCCTACATTTATTTCATCAACATTTAATCAGTGCAGGGAAACGTTTAGCAAGATATTCATATTAAATCATTGTCCATGCCCCTTTTAGCAGACTCAACAACAGATGAGTCAGTAGCACCCCAGTCTCCCCATAACTGCACCCTCCCTGTCCCTGTCCAGGTGAAGAAGGTGAGCAGCATTGTGTTAATGACTTGGCATCATTCCAGGGAGTGTCTGTGGGGTTCTCTGTCTCTCTTGCTCTTTTTACCATAACAAAAAAGAAAATGAAATATTTATTAATGACAGAAATCAAACACAAATTATTTTCTCACATAATGACCATTATGACAGACATAAATAAAAAACAACACAAAAACAACCTCCTGTCTGTACTGGATGCAGTTAGAAACAATGAGTAGCTTACCTCAACCTGCATGTAAGTTACAGACAGTATTAAAATAATCCAGTTTGATGCGTTCATTTAGACTGAATTTTGATGATGATGATGTTAATTTATTTTGATTAAAAAGTTAATATATATATATATATATATATACTGTATATATATATATTATCTGTCATTAATTTTGCAATAAAAATACATTGAGACTGTAAAGGATTGCCTTAAGGACATTTTTATGGTGGCTTTTAATCTTGCATCTGTATGCGCATACTGTATGCAGACTTGCATTTACAAATCACCAGCAGTAAATAGTGCTAGCACTAGTATTGTACTACAAGAAACAAGACAGTTGCAAGCCTTTGATTAGAGTTATGTAAAGCTTTTGATGGGATAGTTAGGTCCTAGAGATGTGGTGACAACAGCTACGCAGAGGGGGCCCAATGTGATTTTTTTGTCATGGGGCCCAAAATTCCTGGCGGCGCCCCTGCTAGTATCTAAAAAATAAGTACTAGTAGCATGAAAATAGAGACTAGTCGGGTAAAATGATTAAATGTTAATACGGCTTGCCATATGCAGAGAGCTCGAGAGGGCTCCGCATGACGCACGAAACGGGGGCGCGAGGAGGGGTAGCTCTCTTGTAACGTAAATGGCATCCTTTGTGCGCGGCGCTTGTTTTTGCGCAGCTCAAGCAAAGGGGAGGAAGAGCGGGAAGCGCGGGGTCGTCATCGGCGAAACCAGCCAGTCGACCGCAGGGTGGGGAGATCCATCTCGTCTCACTCAGGGCAGCCGCCCTCAGCGAGTTCAGCTTCCGCGTGGTCACGACCCAGACAAGAAGCGCCGGTCTCCGCCAGAGACAGGTCCTCTGCACAAGGCGCAGGTGGTTCGAGCGAGGCATTTGCAACAACGCCTCAACTTAGCTCTTTTAGAAAAAGTGTGACGCAACGGCGAACACACTAATACGTTACATTTTTTTTACATTTATGCATTTGTTAGACGCTTTTACACATTGGATTTCAAGGTACACATGTACATTCTTATCAGTTCTTGCTTTCCCTGGGAATCAAACCCATGACTTTGGGGTTTCAAGCGCCACCGCTCTACTGTTTGAGCTACAGGAAAGCTATTAATATAAAAATAATTAATGTAGACGTATCAATAGGGTATATTTGGGTCTTTTTGAAACTTTCCCCAAATGGGATTCTTCTGGGCTTTTTTTCCCCTTACTCAGGACACATTGAGGATACAAAATCAGTCGAGTTTGCTTCTGTTGCAATTTGTTCTAGGTTGACCCCTATTTTGGCTTAAAATAACTGGATTACAATGGAACGTTTTTTTTTTACAGCAATGGCGGCTCGTGGATCTCTTAATAGTTCCTAAAACTATGTTGCAACACTAAGTGTGTGACTAACGATAATTAATGTTTAAAGTTTAAAATAAATAAAAATTTAAAGACATCAGTAGCAGTACAGATACTGGCCTTCATTCATAAAAATATGTCATTAAACAATTATTTAACCCTCTGGGCTTCTTCGTAAATGGGATACACTTAGCTTCCTCCCGGTCAAAAACGGACGAAGCCTTAAAATTTTACTTTATTTTTTCCCAGGATAACCAATCAAATATATTTTTGTTCTATAATATTTTCTGATTATTATTTAGAATTTTATGATACTTTGTATTAATTATATAATTTGTATGAGCTATTTTTTACATTAGAATTAATATATAATTTTTTATTATTATAATTTTTTTTTTCAATAAATGCAACATTTCACATAAAAATAGAGTCTAGACCTTCACAAAAAAAAAAAGTCAAGTGAGAAGAGCGCCATCTAGTGGCTTTAAAAATATATAAATGTGTGTGATGTCCTGTAACCGCCTGTAGGCTCCCATAGCTTCCTATATAAATACATAGAAAGGCTTTTTGATTCCTATTGTTGTTTTAGACATGATTTCTCTATCTAATTCGTTTTTTTTATTTAGATATATATTTAGATATTCTAAAAGACTACTTTTTTTTTTCTTTTTCTTTTTTTTTAGATAAGTAACAGGTTTTGTATTATGATTAACCCCTTAAGCCCTGAAGCCATTTTTAGACTCATAACTCCAAAACTATAACAAGGAGACTCAAAAGGTTGGTATCGTTTGATAGAAAACCTTTCAATTTTTTTGAAAATATAAATTACATTACATTTGGACAGTCTTCTGCTGAGAAACTGCTGAGAAAAGACCAAAAATATATATAATTTTTATTATGATTTTGCATATTTTTCTTGTTTGACATGGAATGACTCTGGAAGGAAATAAGGTAGAAGGAAAATTATTTTTTTGGTTAAGTCCCGCTACATGTGAGCTTCATCTGAATCCAATTTTGTGGTGATTGGATAAAGTAACCAAAAGTTACAGCATTTGAAACAAAGGTAGCCTTTTTGTTTAGTCCTCACACATTTGGAAGGCAATAGAAAATAGTTGTTTTCTGAGTGACATACACAAAACTAAAGACTCATAACTCCAAAACTATACCAATGAAAGTCAAAAGGTAGGTATCATTTGATAGAACACTTTTCAAATTTAAAAAAATATATAAATTACATTACATTTGGACATTCTCCTGCTGAGAAACTGCTGAGAAAAGACAAAATATATGTATAATTGATATTATGATTTTGCATATCTTTCTTGTTTGACATGGAATAACTCAGGAAGGAAATAAGGTAGGAGGTAAATTATTTTTTGGTGAAGTCCCGCTACATGTGAGCTGCATCTGAATCAAATTTTGTGGTGATTGGATAAAGGAATCAAAAGTTACAGCATTTGGAACCAAGATAGCCTTTTTGTTTAGTCATTGACGCCCCTGATGGGCATTTTTAATATTGTTCCTCCATGGATAATATCTTGTCATCAACGCAATAGATTATGTTCATTTTGGGCTCATTTTAATTATAATAACATGCTGTAAAAAATTATGTGCCATTTTCAACGATCTGTGAATGTTTCATGAGCTGTATGATGTTTTGAAACATTGCAGTACATAGTACAAAAAAGTATTTTTTAGATTATGAAAAAAATAAAATAATATTTATCAGCAAATAACTCGGCAATAATTAGGAGTTTTTCAAATTGGCTACATTCACTATAAAGTACAGACTCTACGCTTTCAAATGACACCTATTTTGTGTTAATCAAGGCAATATTTTTTTAAAATATGATAATGCGTATTTTCGCAGCTTGGTGGCACCCGCGGGCGGTGCACTCAGTTTTAGAGGGACTAGTCAGCTCTCGTTCAAAGTTGATCAAAGTGGTTAGATGCTTTAAAAAGCTGAGATTCTAAGCTTTAAAATGATACATATTTTGTGTTATTCCACTTTTGAAAGAAAGCACGGATGGTTCCGGGAACATTGGAAAACACATTGCATCCCGGAAAGATGACAGATATGTTTTTTAGCCAAGTATGCATCACTTCGTGAGGTATATCTCGTGATCAACGCAATGGATTATGTTGTGTTTGGGCTCTTTGTAATCGTGATAATTTGCTGTCAATAAAGCTGTTCGATTTTTCACAATCCATGCATGTTTCATGGATATATGAGCTGAAACGTCATGTCAAGAAAACATAGCATCACTGCTACTGCTAACTCATTGGCGCGCCTGTGCAACTTCATGGGCCCTATCTTGCACTCGGCGCAAATGACTTTGTACACTGAAGCATGTATCATTCCTATTTTGCACCCGCGAACTTTTCCCTCCACAGACACACGTCGGTTAACTAAGAAATACACTTGCGCTCCCGGGGCGGTTCAGCGCAAAGAGGAGGCGTGTTCCGGCGCAAACTTTCCCTCATGCTATTTTGCTGTTCTATAAAACAATTGCGCCACTGACCAGAAAAAACTAGTCTAAAGTCAGTGGCGCGTTGCTCATTATGCTATTTTAAGGGCGCATGCTTGGCCATAATCAATGTAGCGTGTGCACAACGCGCATACACTTTGATTCTCTCATCTAAGCAGCAGTTTTCATTTTTGCAAATCATACATTACGATAGATAGATAGATAGATAGATAGATAGATAGATAGATAGATAGACAATTTATTATAAAAGCATGCATGTAGCTTACACATTTACCCAAATTATCATACGCCTGTTTAACAGAAGTTAATTTGGGTGGGTTTCTCCATCCCCAATGTCACTTCTCTGTGTTTTACGGCCCTGACGAGAACGTTGCTCTCCTCGGCTGTGAACCGCTAGTGGCGCGCGCCTGGCAAATCCGCCGGAATCCGCTTTAGAAAAAGCGCGCCTGCTCTTAAAGGGAATGTGAGATGACGCTCTGATTGGTTTATTTCACGTTACGCCCAAACCACATCTATGAATAATGAAGCTACTTCAGATTCCTTTTAGATTTGCGCCAGGCGCAAGAGGCATTTATCCCGCCGGGAAAATAGCAACAGCGCCGGGACCCGCCCACAAAGTTACTTGCGCTTTGACACTTGCGTTTCAGATCGTTAAAATAGGGCCCCATGTGTTAGAAGTCCATGAGGAATATCTTTAGTTCCCTTTCAAACGGTCACTTCGTATTGCGTAGCTATACGCAGTGGGGGAAACTCCTTTTCCTCGATTTACTGAAGCCTATATGTAAAACGCATTTGCAGCTGCACAGCCAGCCCCCTGAGCGTCTGACCCGCTCATAGGCTGTGCTGCAGCAACTGCACATCCAATGGCGCGGGCGAATCTGACGCACGACCAATAAGCTAGCCCAACGTCAGAGCCCGTCGAGGGGGCGTGCCCCGCCTATATAGACCCCCGAATTCGCCATTATAGCAGATTTTACTCCTTCAGCGACAGTACACATTTCCCTGAGCTTTTTACTGTAGCATTCGCCGTCGAACAAGCCTTTCAGCCTGAGCGTGCTTCTCTTCAGCAGACTTCGCCTGCACGTCGATTTCTCCTGACGCCGTCTCACCTGTGGCTATCCGGCGACATTTATATCCTTTGTGCTTATTGCTAACATTCTATTTCAGTATGCCTCGTCCATCCTGCGCCACGTGCGGAGGCCGTCTGCACGAGGCAGACCAGCACACGAGCTGCATTTCCTGCCTGGGGATCGACCACGCAGAGAATGCTCTCTCTGCCGGCGGATGTGAGGCCTGTGACAGCATGCCTATCTCCGCGCTGCGCAATCGGCTAGCTCTCTCCCGGGACGGCGAGGCCGCTTCATCCACGCTTTCCGTTCCAAGGAAGAAGAAGCGTCGCAGCCAACGGCTACCGGAGGGTATGGAGATTTGTGAACGCACGCCGGCCGCATCCCCGCGTGCTTCACTTTCTCCGACTCAAACGCCATCACCGGTCCTGTTCGCAGGAGACCAGCATCCCCGCGTGCTTCACTTTCTCCGACTCAAACTCGAGTGGGCCTCGCCCGGGCCCCGCGTCACAAACCGGCGCCATTTTTCCCCGAGGTCCACGAGGAGCTAACCAAGGCCTGGCGCGCTCCATACTCAGCACGTTTGGGATCCGCAGTTTCCGCGACGCTCTCCTCCGTGGATGGCGCAGCGGAAAAGGGTTATGAGTCTTTGCCGCCCCTCGAAGAGGCCGTGGCAGCTCATCTTTGCCCGAGCTCTGCAGCTAGCTGGCGAGCTAGAGCCGCTCATCCCAACAAACCCTGCCGTAACACCTCAGCCCTACAGCACAAGCCATCGGCAGAAACATGGCTAGTTTGGTCGTGCTCGAGCGCCATCTGTGGCTTAACCTCACCGAGATCAAGGAGGCCGACAAAACGAGGTTTCTCGACGCTCCGGTGTCCAGCTCCGGTCTCTTCGGCCCGGCGGTGAAGGGATTCTCTGAGAGGTACACGGAGGCACAGAAAGCGTCCCAGGCCATGCGACACTTCTTGCCGAAGCGTTCGGGCTCCGCGTCCAGCAAGCCCAAACCTCCGCCTTCGCCTCATCCAGCCAAGCCGGCGAAACAGGCCTCTCAGCCCCGCCCTGCGGCTAATAGCCAGCGCCAGTCAAGGTCCGCGAAGCGCTACCCGCTCCCCAGGCGTCAAGGCCCTCGACCCAGCGCCGTGGCCGACCAGGCGCCTCCGAAGTCGTCCTAGCACGGAGGGGAAAGAGAGAGGGCTCGTGTCTCGCGCTAGCCGGACCACCCTCGAAGAAACCAGCAAAACTTCCCACAGCTCCCTGTTCAGTTCAGGCGGCTGGGGATTTTATTATTGTAAACAGGCCCGCAGCAGTGAGCGCGTCTCTGCAAACAAATGCCGTTTTCACGGCGACCCAAATAAAGCACAAAAAGAGCATGTTTCACAATCACAACACACGGGTTCACGGTCCCCCTCCACTAGGCGGCCCCCGCCCTGTTGTAACACTGACTTCCCCCCAGGCAAAAGCCTATATAGTCAGTCAAACACTCAGTATGTGCACAAATCACATTATAAGGGTATCAGGTCCCCCTATGTTAGGCGGTCCCCCCCATTCAGTGTGTCACGCCCTAGCCACACGAGTGATGGCCTGGCAAGCCATCCCTGGTGTGTCGAGTTGGGTCATAAACACTATAAAGCGAGGCTACTCGCTCCAATTCGCTCGCAGACCCCCGAAATTCCAGGCGGTTATCGAGACATCGGTGAGAAGCGGCGTGAATCACGTGCTTCGCACCGAAGTTCAAGAATTATTAGCAAAAGGAGCGATAGAGTCAGTCCCTCCCGCGCTAATGTATTCGGGGTTTTACAGCCGCTATTTCCTAATTCCAAAGAAAGACGGCGGGCTCAGACCCATACTAGATCTGAGGCGTTTGAACAGGGCTCTCATGAGACGGCCTTTCAAAATGTTAACACTCAAACAGATTCTCGCGCAGGTTCGCCCGGGGGACTGGTTTGTTTCAATGGATCTGAAAGATGCATACTTTCATATTCAGATCGACCCTCGTCACAGGCCATTTTTGAGATTCGCCTTCGAGGGGAGGGCATATCAATACACCGTTCTGCCGTTCGGTCGGGCTCTGGCACCCCGTACATTCACGAAATGTATGGATGCGGCGCTCTCCCCGCTGAAAAGCCAGGGAGTGTGTGTGCTGAATTATCTCGACGACTGGCTGGTGCTAGCGCAGTCGAGAGACGAACTAATAGTGCACAGGGATTTGATTCTCAGCCATCTAAAATGCTTGGGTCTCACAATCAATGTTGCCAAAAGCTAACTGAATCCCAGCCAGACTGTGGTCTTTCTGGGCACGGTTTTGGACTCGGTGACAATGAAAGCGCGGCTCACTCAAGAGCGCGCGCTCTCGGTGCAGACACTGGTAGCCGCATTCAGGGCGCGCGAGCACGCGCCTCTGAAGAGGTTTCAGAGACTGCTTGGTCTAATGGCAGCCGCATCATCAGTACTCCACATGGGATTACTGCACATGCGCCCGCTGCAGCACTGGCTGAAACGCCGTGTGCCAACCCATGCATGGCAGTCAGGCAGCCTGCGCATTATGGTGAATCAAGGGTGTTTGAGAACACTCATTTTTTATTCTACAAGATCAAAAATTGTTATTTGAATGCTGTAGTTTCACAGAAAATGAACTGAGATATTTAATGGCTATAGCTCAGAGGTGTTTGTTCCTCTTCATGAAGAGTTTAGCTCCAGCACCTGGAAGTGTTCATTGATCTGATTACCTTGATTAACTGCCTCAGGTGTGTTTAATTAGGGCTGGAGATAAATCCGACACCCCTGCTAGTGTTTTCTTTTGATATTAAAGCATTCATAGAAATAAATAAACAGAATTTTACGATACTATAATTGTAGTTAGAATATTTTGTTTTCAGTGACTTTAAAAAAAAAAGTTCAAAAAGAATCATATTGTGTTTAGTATATTAGTATATTATTGAATGTGACTGTATGTATGACAACTGAGGGGGCTTTCACACTGGCAGTTTAGTTCGGAACGGGGCACGGTTCGCATGAAAAATCGCTAATGTGAACGCTGTCATGGGACCCGGGTGCGCACTGGGGTACCGAACCCGAGACTACCTGGAAGAGGTGGTCTGAGTTCGGTTGCTCCCGAACCGTGCCGCGGTTCGCGTGAATGTGAAAGCAACACGGACTCGGGTGCGCACTTGTTCAGGAAGTAAAGTAACCTGCGCATGCGTTTTAGCTTATTGTGATGTATTCAGTTAAATAAAACACTTGTAAGGGATGATAGTGTTGATGATTTACCTTGGATACGAGCGAGAGTGAGCCTGCAGTGTATTCGTGCATTGCGCGTGGAATCAGGGAAACAAAGTTGGAAATCCACTGTCTCCTAAAAAGAGTCCGTTTGTAAGCAGCAGAAGTCCACCTTATGTGACACACGCACAGTAAACCTGTAGTGTTCACTCAACTACGCATAATAGCAGCGAATTAATAAAAAAAAAACACAATATTGACCCACGTTCTGTTTTCTATCATGCGCCGTGCACGTTTGCGATGACGTCATATGCACGCAAACGCACCAGGGTTCGATAGAATCAAGTTGTGTGTGAAACCAGACCAACGCTGCGGGGGACGCCGGGAACAAACGCGCTCGGGCTCGGACCGCAGCAAACGAGCCCAGTGTAAAAGCCCCCTAAATTGATTCGTTCTTGAGTAACATCATGCTTTCTTTTTCAGATTCCAGAGAACTCAAAGGAAAAGAGGCAGAATCTGATGATGCAAGACAGATTTTTAAAAACCTGAAAAAACCTACCTGGACCTGTAGTTATGATGACATCAGACTTCTGAAGCCAATTTTATTTTTAAAGGTTGAAATGCTTTTGTCCCATTTCTCCCCCTTTCTTTAAAAAAAATGATATTTTAATATATTTGTTGTCATTGATTGATTGAATAAAATAAATTGACTCAACTGCTGGAAAGGTGTCATTTATATTTGAAAAGGTTTTCGACAAATTTTGAAATGGTCAGGAATTTGTTGACGCACCATTGAAGTGTGATTGAAATATTAATGCTGTTTCAACATTAATTGGTACATCAGATGGCAACATTGACATTCCTTTTCAGTCTTTCAACAAAATGTATTTAGAATCAACATCTCATTGTAACATTGATCAAACCATAATACCAAATTTTATTTTTTGTTAATTTCAGTGTTAATTCAACAGCAGTGATTTAGATTCAACATCATAGTGTAATGTTGATTCAACAATATTACCATTGATTATTTTTGTTAATTTCAGAGCTGATTCAACAGCAGTGATGTAGATTCAACATCATAGTGTAACGTTGATTCAACAATATTACCATTGATTATTTTTGTTAATTTCAATATTGATTCAACAGCAGTGATGTATAATCAATCATAGTGTAACGTTGATTCAATAGCATTACCATTGATTTTTTGTTCAACATAGTTTCAACATTAACTGAGGGTGCAAAAGTGATGTTGATAAAATATCACTTTGTAATGTTGAATCAATACTATTACCGTTGATTTTTGGTTGAATTCCCAAAATTATTTCAACATTAACTGAGGGTGCAAAAGTGATGTTGATAAAATATCACTTTGTAATGTTGAATCAATACTATTACCATTGATTTTTGGTTGAATTCCCAACATTTTTTCAACATTAACTGAGGGTGCAAGAGTGATACTAAAGCAACATTACTTTGTAACGTTAATTCAATGCAATTAGCGTTGACGCATCAACACTGAGTCAACATTGTTTCAATGATTTATGCTATCTGGGAGGCTAACTGGATTATTGCTTGGAAATTTACATAATGAAACGTTTTCCAAAAAATAACACTTATTTATATTATTACCAGATATAAGTATTAACGGATTCAAAGTTTTGATTATACTACCATTATAAGCATTGTTTTCAACCGCATTTCCTGTTTACAGTGGCGTTGACGTCATTACTGTGCCACTAACCAATGAGAAGCGTTATGCAGGCTGCAGCCAGGTGTACTTGTTCAAATGTGGCCTTCGGAGGATGCAGCCCCTGAATTGGATCATAGCTAAAATCACATTTTAGGCATGTTTTTGTCTCCAACAATATGGTGCATTTTGTCATCTAAATGCATCGTTTGGGGGAGATTAGGAATGTTTTCTGATGATAAGAAAAAAATACTTCACTTGAGGATTTAATAAAGACTCACTTACCAACTGAGCAAACAATTAAGAAAGACAACAATCACATGTATATGTGTAATTAAATCCACATACTTTGGCCAGTTATATATGTTTTCTCCATATATGTGACATCATTGCTCTCTTTATTCACACATGCAAAATACCCTCATGAGTAACTTTTAGCTTTGACATTTTCAGTAGGGCAAATGTGCAAATTACTGTGGTTGATCGTAATTGTAACATTTTACTTGTTGTGGTAAGCTTGTAGAATAGTAAAACGTTGTGAAAGTACTGCAGGGTTGCTAATTTCTCCATCTCACAATGTTTCTAACCATTTTGGAGCATTGTGTGTTTTGCTGAAAAAGATGATTTTTCCTTTCATCAATTCATGCATGTCACAAACAAACATTTCTCTTTGTAATTTAATACTATTGTTGAGGTTATGCAGGCTGCAAACTGAACAAGCAATAGGGAATGGCACAAAATAATCACAATTGAAAGTTTATTATTGCACCACCACAGATACATTTATACAAGTTATCAAACAAAACTATTTTAAAAGACCATCAGAGTAAAATAGAAGTAGCCTATAATTGAAACCAAACAAACAAACCTGATGTATCATTTACTTGGAAAGTATCCTAACGATTAAATCATATCACATGACACAACATACAACTGATCATACATTAACAGTTATTTTGTTCGACACTAAAATGCCTTGAAACGCACAGCATTATTCAATGTATTGTTTACATTTACATTTACATTTATTCATTTAGCAGACGCTTTTATCCAAAGCGACTTACAAATGAGAACAATAGAAGCAGTTAAACTAACAGTAGGACAACAATACGTAAGTGCTATAACCCCTCTCAGTTTAATTTTAGTGCATTTTTTTTTATTTTTTTTTTATAGAATAGAAGAGAAGAGAAAGTGTTAATTCTACTGAATCAAGTGCTGCCGAAAAAGATATGTCTTCAGCAGTTTCTTGAAAGTGGCTACTGACTCAGAAGCTCTGGTTGAGTTAGGCAGATCATTCCACCAACAGGGAACAGCCATGGTAAAGGTCCGAGAAAGAGATTTTGTGCCTCTTTGAGATGGTACCACAAGACGACATTCGCTAGCAGAGCGCAGGTTTCTGGATGGCACATAAGTCTGAAGTAATGAGTTCAGGTAAGAGGGAGCAGTGCCAGTGGTTGTTCTGTAGGCAAACGTCAGTGCCTTGAATTTAATGCGAGCAGCAACTGGCAACCAGTGCAATTGTGTGAGGAGAGGAGTGACGTGTGCTCTCTTCGGCTCATTGAAGACTAATTTAATTCATTACATTTATATAGCGCTTTTCTAGGCACTCAAAGCGCTTCACATGGAAGGGGGAATCTCCTCAACCACCACCAATGTGCAGCATCCACTTGGATGATGCGACGGCAGCCATATTGTGCCAGAACGCTCACCACACACCAGCTTACTGGTGGAGAGGAGACAGAGTGATGAAGCCAATCAGTGTATATATATATATATGGGGATGATTAGGAGGCCATGATGGACAGAGGCCACTGGGCAAATTTGGCCAGGATGCCGGGGTTACACCCCTACTCTTTCGAAAGACATCCTGGGATTTTTAATGACCACAGAGAGTCAGGACCTCGGTTTAACGTCTCATCCGAAGGACGGTGCTCTTTGACAGTATAGTGTCCCCGTCACTATACTGGGGCGTTAGGACTACTCTGGCTGCAGCATTCTGGATCAATTGTAGAGGTTTGACAGAGCAAGCTGGAAGACCAGCCAGGAGAGCATTACAATAGTCCAGTCTGGATAAAACAAGTGCTTGGACAAGGAGTTGTGTGGCATGCTCTGTAAGGAAGGGCCTGATCCTCCTAATGTTGTGCAAGGCAAATCTGCAGGACCAGGCAGTTCTAGCAATGTGGTCTGTGAATTTCAACTGATCATCAATTACAACCCCAAGGTTCCTAGCTGACCTTGATGGAGTTATGGATGACGAGCCAAGCTGAATGGAGAAGTTGTGATGAAGTGTTGGGTTGGCCGGGACCACAAGTAGCTCTGTCTTCGCAAGGTTTAGTTGAAGGTGGTGGTCCTTCATCCAGCCAGAAATGTCTGTCAGGCAGGCTGAGATACGAGCAGCTACCGTCGGATCGTCAGGCTGGAATGAGAGGTAGAGTTGCGTGTCATCAGTGTAGCAATGATAGGAAAAGCCATGTTTCTGAATCACAGATCCTAGTGATGTCATGTAGATGGAGAAGAGGAGTGGTCCAAGCACTGAGCCCTGAGGCACCCCAGTAGCAAGATGTTGGGTCTTAGATGCCACACCTCTCCACGACACCCTAAAGGACCTACCTGAGAGGTAAGACTCGAACCCGTATTGTTGACGTATTCCACTGAATCAGGAAGACAGGGCGGAGCATATCGATCAGCTCCTCCCCTTTTTAAAAATGGCCAATATTGTTCAGTTTATATCACAGCTCAACTAGAGCTGTTGAGCTCGGTAAAGCCACAGTTTCCTCTAACGGTTTCTCCTCCTAATCTTCATATCGTTTAAAATACAGCATTCTGTGCAGAGTTCAAATGGGTCTGATACGCTTTTTCAGTGTAGCTATAATAATGCGCCGCACTCTATTGCGTTGGGAGTGCACGTCTCTAGATGAAGGGCCCGGCTCGGCCCGAGGATAGTGTCGTGAAATATCGGCAGCTTGGGCAGAGAATCTAAGCTCTGGTTTGGGTTAGATGATGACACACACAACTCGATGGGTAGCTGGCTGAGCAAGTTGAGAGATGGCTAATTAGCGATTAGCTTTACTAGCGATTAGCAAGCTAATAATATAATACACATTCATTCATGAAAATGTGTGCTATTTTTTAATGTTTAATCTTCAGTGATGCTGAACTTGCTCAGCCAGCTACCCATCGAGTTGTGTGTGTCATCATCTCTCTAGGTGAACCGAACAATGGTGAAATGATTCAGTTCGACTCCCAAGACAAGACGATGCTCACCCGACTGGCCAATAGGAACGTGGCCCCGCCCATGACACAATTTTCACAGCGAAAGCAAAATCCTGACACGAGAGCAAGAAATTGCATCGAGAGCAAAGAAAAGCGTTTTGAGAGAAACACTTTTTTTTTTAGAGAAAATGTTTTCACACTGATTGCAAAAAATATATATTTGAGATTTTTTTTCAAAGTATTTTGAGAGAGATTTTTTTTTCTCAGAAATAATTTTAAAAATTTCAAATTTATATATTTTTTATGTTCTGAGAAAATACTTTCTCTCAAAACTTTTTTTAGTCTCAAATATGATTATTTTTTGCTATTGGTATGAAAACTTTTTCTCTCAAATATTATTTTTTCTCTCATGAAATGCTTTTTTTGCTATCAGTGTGATAACTTTTTCTCTCAAACTTTTTTTTTTCTCTCAGATTATTTATTTTCTCGCATGTAATAAAGACACAATAGCTTGTTTTCATATGACGTCACGCCACAGCGTTGCCATGGCGCGAAATGCAAATGGAGGGCAGGAAGTGATTTGCTGTATTTAGAAAGCACTATAACAAACTCAAAATGCCTATGTTTTGCGTCCTTTATGGTTGCTTAAATCGATCAAACCACGAGGAGTTTTTATCGTGTACCAAAAGTTGTTGTTCTTAAGGGGGGAAAATGCAAGAAATTGACCGAAAAACTCCGGAAAAACGGCTTGCAAACCTACGTCTGCGGTCGAGAGGAGCCGAATGGGAAAATGCCTGTTTGTGCAGTGATCACTTCGTCAAAGGTGAGTTAATACAACTTAGCTATGTTTGTGTAACGTGTAACGTTTACGAACTTTGTAAAGTCAAAGTATGTCTGTAAGACGAGGTAGTTCCTGATATCTACCGCCTCGATGGCAGGAAAATCTTTTAATTCAGTTGAAAATCGCTCCTCTTCATAACGTAAGGATCACGTCCAACATATGTTTGATTTTTTGTTTATATCTTTCTCTTGTAATAGCGTGTAAAGTAGTACAGTACGGACTTTCCTCCATCTCGTCCATTGCGCTCTTCACTCCCTGCCCTCCATCTGAATTTCGCGCGTCATCATAATCACGTGACTGAAACCCAGCTATAGCTCCATACACTCATACCCTATTCTATCCTATGATTCTATCGCGATAATGACCTTGCCAACTGTGCGCTCGGGCTTTCCGTAGTCGCAGCTCTCATCAGCTGTCACTAGACGAACATTTCATTTTAAGATGTAGATATTTGTTGTTGTTTTAATATATAAATGAATAATGTCGTCGAAAGGGACGCCGCGAGGTTTTTACTTTAACACTGTGCTGTCTCTCGCGCGCTCTCTGGCCGCCCATCGACCCGCTCCGATTGACAAGGTGAGAGTTTTACTTCCTATTAGCATCTGAAGCTAACCGCTAACAGAACCAAAACAAACCATAGTTTAATCCAGTACCTAGTGTTCACTCCTATTTATTGAACCTTTTTTTAACATGTATATCCATATGTTGAAGACCATTCATTCAAATCGGCTGACATTATCTTTATACGGTCTTTTCTTTAACGTTACTAGTTTAACGTTCGTCCTCTTCAAATAAAGATATTTACATTATTAATCATTACCTATGTGTAATCATCTATATATTGAGTTTAAACCAATTTCAATTGAATAAGCAATGTTGTAATAATTGTTTATTTTAATTGCTTTACTGCTCCGTTACAATACAGTTGTAGGGAACAATCAATGAAAGGATAAAACTATTAATCTAACAACAATAATAGTAACAATAAACAATCTTCTAGTATTCAAATGCACAATATATTTGTTTTTTTTAGGAGTGGAATCTATCAATTTATATCATCCACAACACAATAGGCACAACCTTTATATTTAATTTTTGTTCAGACATAGGCTAACTGTTTATTGATTTACAGTATGCATTTAATTCACTGATGTGCTGGCTGATGTTTCAGCTTAATTGCTCATTTTAGAGTAGCTTTTTGCTCCGAGACTGAGATATACAATAAGGCTAAGCATACAATAACCCTGTCACATGTTATTACTGCCTGACAGGACGTGAAAAACCAGATAGGCGTTGCAAGGGTGGATCTCTATAGAAAAGTTATTTGTGACTCTGAGAACAAAACATTTTTCTGAGCCTTAGTTAATCTGTGTGAAGGTGCTCTCATTTAAAACCAAGTGTGTGGGATGCTGCTGTCCTAAAACTCATTTATACATGTTATATTCTTTATGTGTAATGGTTTTCTGGCCACTTTTTGACCACATAACATGACTTAATCAATAGTCTGTTTTAAAGGGAAGTAGGTGATAAACTTCCTTACATATTGGCAAACTTCTGTACATAGCCTAATATGGCATCATGACGTTTTCATGATTTGTGTGCACTTATTGAAATAAGACAAACTTATTTCAGTTAGTTTTATTTATTTTTTACGTTGTACAATTTTCATTTATTTGAAGTTTTTCATCTGATACTTGTATGCTGTTTTATTCTTTATTTAAAAGAACAAAAAATGTTTTTAATTTTAGTTAACTATAATAACTCTGTTGGTGTCATGTTTTACTCTGTAGTTAGTTTGACACATAAAAGATGATGATTCATAGTATATTATTTATACAAATTAAAGACAAATGGCACCCTGGCTCTCGCAGCTTCTGCATGGTTAAGATTGCAAGTTTTAAAAAAATACATTTTCATAATACAGGTCCAGAAGCTACAATGCATGTGTCCCGTGGACATCCGTGGTGTTTTCCAGCTGGATGAGCGGAGGAGAGATGCTGTGATCGCTCTCGGCATCTTCCTGGTGGAGTCTGAGCTGCAGGTACTGGTTTTAACACGGCCACACACACATCAGCTTTCCTAATTCAAATAAGGGAAAGTGGGACACATTAACCCTCCTGCTGTATTAAAAAACTGTATCACCTTTCGTATTCCCGGGTCAGTTGTGACAAAGTGGAACGTGAGCTTATAAAACAGTCAAAACTTAATATTTTAAAACTAAAACCACATTGTATCTGATCAGGAGCATCTTATTAATAAGTGAATGTGCAAAAATGTCAACATTTTGAATGTTTCCCCGCCCTTTTTATTAAATACTTTGAAATGTTACATTACATTACATAATTAGAGCAAATCCACTGTGATGCAGGAAAATGTTCATGAGAAATTGTATTTGAATATATCATTAGGCCTATATGAAATTTATTAGAACATATAAACTCAGTTTTCCAGTATTAATTTAATTGGAAAATGTCTACATTTATGAAACCTACATATACTTTCTCCAACAAAACAACACAAAAACAACAAAAATCTTACTCTGGAATTTTTTCAAACAAAATATACTAATTTTACTTGCATACATTTCAATTTGAGATGATAAAGATGATCAACAGCCTGAATCTACAATGCTTCATCAGTAGGTGGCAGCAGAATGAAATGTGGAATTCTATTTCAAACTCTCTTTGCTTTTTGTTCATTAATGGTTCATTAGATATAGTTTATTTTTTATGTCAGTTACATCTTTTGTCTGTTTATTGTTTATAGTCCTATATGCATATTACCAATATAATTCAGCCCTAAAGGTGTGTGACATGTGGGAAAGAGGATAATTTCAGAAGTCATTTTTTGCATATCTAATTAATAAATGTAAAAAAACAATTTCATAGGTAAAGCCACAGTTAGCTTCCCATGTCAAAACTGACCCAAAAGAAATTTAGTTTAAATGGTTATATCTCTTAAAATATATATATTTTTAAAAATCTGAAGAAAAAAAAGATGTGTATTTTGATAGTTAATGGGATCTTATGTTAATCACAGCAAACTCATTTGTCGTGTTGTTTAGCAGCGCTGGTCTGTGTGCTGAATCGTGTGTTTATTTACTCCTTCAGCACAGGGACGCTATTGTCCCGTACTTGTTGGTTTTGCTGAAGGGATTGCCGAGGGTGCAATGGATCGAGGAGAGCTCAGAGAGGAAAGGACGAGGTATGATTCTGTCTTCATCACATTTCCTTATTTCATTCTCAAATGTTCCTGATCTTACGTGTCTCTCATCCTTGTGTTCAGACACACTCCCCATTGCGGAGAATTTCTCCTTCAGTTTGGTGACGATGCTCTCAGATGTGGCCCAGATGGACGAGTCTATGCGAATCCACGTGCGTTCATGATGATTTAACTTGCTGTTGATTATCTGAATAAATCTACTTTTTAATTTTCAACCAGGATCGCTGACATAAATATGAAGTTCCTAGTTTCTGTCAGTGTTTCTTTGATTAGTAGCTTTAGACTAATTTGCTACCCTATTGTATTTAAAGAGAGGCTTAATTTCTCACCACATAACAAATGATTGTATTGAGAGATGTCAGTTAGAATTTGATGTAACAATGTAAGTTTAATAGGTTGTATTACATCACTAACTGAACATTTAACACCTGTGAATACGACAGTCTCTCGTTATCATTCATGTTAAATGAATTATGCTGTGCATCTGCCCTGATCGAGGTCTAAAGAGAAAAGAGCAGAACTAATAGATTTAAATTTACTCAAATCTCTTTCAGATTTTGGAGGCTGTGATGAACCTCATGCAGGTGCTACAGGAAATGTGTCAGAACATCGAAGGCCAAGATAAAGGTCAGTGTTTTCGTCCTATACGGAAATTAATATTGTGAATGAAATATTATTACAATTAAAAAGTTGTAATATATTTTAAACATATTTATTCCTGTGATCAAAGCTGAATTTTCAGCATCATTACTCCAGTCTTCATTGTCACAATGAAGAAAATCTTATTATTGTTGAAAATTAATGTTGAAAACATTTATATTTTTTGGGAAACCGTGATACATTTCATTTCAGGATTCTTAATGACTAAAAATGTAAAAAACAACAGCATTATTTTTTTTATATAAATGTCTTTACTGTCACTTTTGACCAATTTAATGCATTCTTGCTGAATAAAAGTATTACTTTTTTAATTGTTTTTTTCTTTAGAATAATCACAATATGAAATACATTTATTTAAAAATCAAGAAATTATTTAAAATTAAATAAAAAATGAATGAATGAATTAATAGGGTCAATTTTGATTTCATGTTGACTTTGAATGGCTTAAAGGTGTTTTCAGTGTGAAGTAATAATACTCTCTCTTCTGATTTTCCTACCCAGAATACCTGTGTAAATACACTGTGCCCTGTCTGCTCGGAGTGGTGCGAGCGTTTGGCCGCTACAGCAACACAGAGGAGCCACTGCTGTCTAAACTCTTCCCACGGGTCAGCCATCAGACCCTGGGCACTGGAGAGGGGACGGAGGTGATCCGACGACGATCCTTTAACGATTTCCGCTCCATCCTACCCAGCTCGTTCCTCGCCGTCTACCAGAGCGACTCTTTACGCCGTAAAACCAGCAGTGTTTCCAGCATCTCACAACAGGTACTGAATGCATCTTCTCCCTCCACCGTAGGGGCTTTCGCACCAGGTATTTCTAGAGAACTAATAGTTCCCTTAGGAACGTTTTCCTGGTTGCATTCGCACCGCCAGTAGGAACGTAAGAAGTGACGTAAGCCACGCTTGTTGTTGTGACTTTTATTTTGACGGCGCTGAGAACGCCAGCCAGAGCCTGAGCAAACAAACAGTGCTTGCATTCTCCGTGTTCATTAGTTTAAGATCTGTCTAACAGTCCTGTCAAATACGTTATTAGATAGAACTGTTATACATAGAAAGTAGACAGTATATGAAAAGGTATTAGCGTTTGCCGTGTCGCTAGCTGAACAGAAATACATAATCATGTTTCGCTTGGTCCCCTCAAAGTTAAGGTTAAGAGTCCCATCTTTCACTGTTTTCCATATTCGTAGAGTTATTTTGTGGAGTAAATATATAGGCTATAATCTGTGTTTACACAGCTTTTTTTTTTAAATGGCGGGTGCTGGTGTTTCCCATGCGTTCGGCCAATCAGCTTACTCTAACGTCATGGATAGTTCCTATAGTGCTGGTTTAGACCCTACTCTGAAGTAGGAGCTAAATTAGTTTCTCCAAAAGTTCCTGCGGTGAAAACACGGCAAAAAACGGGTACTTCCGCCAATGGTCCTAGGATCTATGATAAGGTTCCTCCGTTGCAAAAGCCGTGTCTGCATCTTTAAAACGAGACTGCAGCGATCAGGACATAAGCTATATAATGCCAACCAGTGTGATCAAATACTCTAGAGTAGCACATACATACTTTGGTAAAAAAAATACTAGAATATCATTCGTTTTCACAGACAAGACTTAAGCTAGTCCCAGACTAAAATGCATGTTTGAGCTGTTTTAACTGAAAGCAACTATCTAAAAATATGTCAGTGTCATTGTTTTGTCTCAAGATGCACACACGTAAAGTTTTTTTCTAAGGAACGTTTACAAAAGCTACTTAGATGTCCTAACTTGTACTATGGCCTAATCTGTGAAACCAGGCCTATATGATTTAGTCAATAGGTGTAGCATTAGTTGAAATTTTTTTTTTTCTTTCTTGTGTTTTATAGGCCAGTCCAGAGCGTGCCGGAGTTCCTCCAGGTTCCCCTTCTGACCCTTCTGCTCCTTATTTTGAAGGTAACTTTAAAAAGAACAGCGTTTTTACAGGTTTGCCTACTTAGTATTTATTAATACAATTGACATGTTTGGACAAGGTTTTGATGTCCACGAATGCTGTCTTGGTTTGATGTGTCCTGACGTGGTGTTGTTTTTGTGCTCCAGCTGGCTCATACTTGCCCGATGGCAGCGCTGTGGACCCAGACTACTATTTCTCCACCATAAGCTCGAGTTTCTCCGTCTCGCCACTCTTCACGGGCAGCAACAGTAAAGAGTTTGATGTACCACTGGATTTACTGAGGCAGCTTCTGCAAATGGTTAATAATCTGCAGTGCCTTCAGCTTCCGTATATTAGGTTGTACTTGTATGCCACCGGTGTTTTTATGTTCACTCTGTTGATGTTTTTGTTGTTGCTTTATCTTCTTGGATAGGTGGAGCACTTTGTGTCAGAATCTTTTATGAAGACACTGGATCAGAATATGGTTGCAGTTCTAGAGGTATATGCTTTGATTCAGATCCCACTGCTTTATGTTTGTTCTGTTCAAAAAAGACAATGTGTTGATTTGTGGACCTTTGCTCTTTGTTACAGGTCAATGCGGCAGCTAATCTGAACTACAAGACGTTCAGTGATCCGCTGTATGTGGCCATTTTTAAAATGCTGAGGGACACTTTATACTACATGAAAGGTAAATGTAAATAAGTCAAGTCACCTTTATTTCTATAGCACTTTATACAATACGGACTGTTTCAAAGCAGCTTCGCAGTGATAAACAGGAAAATTATGATTCAATGATGCAAACAGAATTCAATTCTACTGTAAAGCAGCTCTAAAAAGACAATAGTGTCATTATTCAACTGAAATAGTATGTTAATGATTATTATTTTATTATTAATCTTTATTAATGATTATTATTGTTATATTATTATATATAATTGTTTTAAATATTTATTATAATAACAAAATCAAATAATTTTTTGTCCTGTTATTCTTATTCTTATTAATCTATATTTATAAATCAAAAATAAATGAAATTTTCAATGTATTAACCTTTTAAAATATATAATATTTTTGTGTTATTATTAATAATCTATTATATTTAATATTATAAATATCAAACAAATACAATTTTTTTTAAATGAATAATAGAAAATGGGTATAAATGTTTAGATAAATGGCATAAAAGAAAAAGAAATGTTTATAAAAAATCTGTTTTTTTTTTTTTTTTGGAATTTCACACAAATATTTAGCATCTCTAAGACTTGCAGCTTTCAATAACTCCAATAGCTCCAGTAACTCTCATTACTGTTTGTGTTAATGTGATTGTTGTGTTCTCAGACCTGCAGGTGTCGTACGTGAAGGAGGTTCATGACTTTGTTCTGGAGCAGTTCAGCAGCAGTCAGTCGGAGCTGCAGAGGATCCTGCATGACGTGGAGTATCTGCACAGCGAGCTGAACCCGCTCAAACTGCGCTGCCAGGCCAACGCCGCCTGCGTGGACCTCATGGTTTGGGCCGTCACGGAGGAACAGGGTAAGACTGAGGGAGTGTTCTGGGATCATTTGCTGCATGTATGTCATGATACAGTCTAACTGTTCATTTATCGGCTTATTCATTTATCGGCTTGTTTCTGCCAGGTGCGGAGAACCTTTGCACCAAACTGTCTGAGAAGCTGCAGTCTAAGACGTCTAGTAAAGTCATCATCGCTCACATGCCTCTGCTCATCTGCTGCTTACAGGTGCATCCTGAGTTTTGCCCCTCTCACAATGCGCTAAGGAAATTATTATTTTGAACATTTTGGGGTGAAATAGGATATTTCATGTATAATTGTGCTACATGTGTTCTCGAAACAGGGTCTCGGACGGTTGTGTGAGCGTTTCCCTGTGGTGGCTCACTCAGTCACCATGTCTCTAAGAGATTTCTTGGTTGTACCTTCACCTGTGCTGGTGAAGCTCTACAAATATCACAGTCAGTACGCCACAGGTGAGATTTTCCCCTTGATTTCATTTTCATTAACAGTTCATTGTGTCTAGATTTATGCTGCTTGTGTCATGGTACATCAAAACAGAAATTAAAGAGGCCATCTTACAAAGTCTTTATTTTGGGCTCTACTAGAACAGGTTTTCATACTTAAATGTTAAACAAACACATTATTTTCCTCATATTCTCCATTGTTGCAGCTCCTCTCTTCCCAGTCTGTCAGTAACGCTCTGTTTAGTTCCTGTCTCTATGAAGCCCCTCCTTCTGAAAAGCACACTGTGCTCTGATTGGTCGGCTGGATCAGTGTGTTGTGATTGGTCAAGCGCTTTGAGTGTGTTTGGGAAATGTCTCGTCCCTTACCATAACCACCAGTTTCAACGCACTACTAACTAACTCATCCAGGCCCTGCCTCTTTATTCTGCGTATTAATTATTTAAATGAGGAATATTGTGACGTGTTCGTTCCCAGGAGAAACTCAAGGAGTTCAGAAACAGTGACACTGATATAGAGAAGAACTCCCGCTGGAGGGACTTTGTGCTTTCTGACCTTTTTCATGCTCAAACGGCAACATTACACACTAAAGAAAGAGGAATGTGTAAAAAAAAAAAAAAAGCATAATAGGTGGTCTTTAAAAAATATAAACGGTTGGCTCAGTGCAAGTAGTCTAACTCCATTTCCCCCTAAACAGGAACAGGTGAGATCAAGATCCATGTGACCAATGAGCATTCCCAGTCCACCTTCAGTTCTCACGCCAGTAGGAAGACTCAGCCGTCCATGTATGAGCAGCTCCGAGACATCTCCATCGACAATATATGCAGGTAAACCTCCTCTGTACTTTTGATAATGTTTTCAGATGAAAGTTATGCCTAATTTCTGTGCACAATTAACATAAAATTCATCCTATACAATATGTGAGATTAGGAAAAATGCGTTCCAAATCATAGTATGCCAAAGATGTCCGGAAAGCATAGTTATTGTGATTTTCAAAGTGAGCATCTGTGCATGTTTTATTTTATTTTTTCTAATATGGCCAACAATTCCTTTGGATTGCATTGTGCAATTTAGCATTTGCAATATATTATGACTTTAATAGTGACATACAATTTTATGTGTTTCAATAATGACATGCTACTGTTTAAAAATTTGGGGTCAGTAATTATTATTTTAAAGAAATGAATGCTTTTATACGTCAAGGATTAAACTGTTTAAAAGTGTAATTTAAGATATTTATAATGTTACACAAGATTTATATTTCTATTCAATCTTGTTCTTTTGAATTTCCTTTTCATCAAAGAATCTAGAAGGATTCTATAGTATGATTCTGCAGTTTTTCATCTGGTTACTAAACACTAATAAGTAAGTATTTTTGTTAATCCAGGTGTTTAAAAGCGGGGTTGTCCATGGACTCAGTCATCGTTGAGGCTTTCCTTGCCAGTCTTTCCAATCGTCTGTACATCTCGCAGGAAAATGACAAGTATGTTCTGACAGTAAATCAAATCTCATTCATCTTAATCCAACTTTCTTTCTTATTGTTCATTAAATAGTTAGTCTTTTAAACCATTCTTTTTTAGAAGCTCTCATCTAAAAGTAGCCTAAAGTATCTAAAGTAGCCTTTAAAGTCGGCATGAAGCAGAAGTAGACAGTCAATTGTCTCTTCTTCCCTATTATGACGTATATCTGAGGTAAACGGCTTCCTGAAAGGAGAAAAAATGTAGGGCGGGACTTGATTTTGCCCTTGGGGAATTGAATGAATGGTTATGGTTTGCTATTGGTGGATCTCATGTGAGTGACAGGTTGCCCCGCCCTCATCCTCAAAGAAGAGAAGAGATGCTGCAAGAGGGAGGGGGAGTTATTCTGATCTAAGATTATGAGGCACATAAATAAAAAAAATATTGACGTGCACGGATAAATCATTTGAAATAAATAGCTGGGTTTCAGTCACGTGACTATGATGACGCGCGAAATTCAGATGGAGGGCAGGGAGTGAAGAGCGCAATGGACGAGATGGAGGAAAGTCCGTACTGTACTACTTTACACGCTATTACAAGAGAAAGATACAAACAAAAAATCAAACATATGTTGGACGTGATCCAGTCTTACAGACATACTTTGACTTTACAAAGTTCGGAAACGTTACACGTTACACAAACATAGCCACTCAAGTTGTATTAACTCACCTTTGACGAAGTGATCACTGCACACACGGGCATTTTCCCATTCGGCTCCTCCCGACCGCAGACGTAGGTTTGCAAGCCGTTTTCCCGGAGTTTTTCGGTCAATTTCTTGCATTTTCCCCCCTTATGAACAACAACTTTTGGTACACGATAAAAACTCCTTGTGGTTTGATCGATTTAAGTAACCATAAACGACGCAAAACATGCATTTTGAGTTTGTTATAGTGCTTTCTAAATACAGCAAATCACTCCCTGCCCTCCATTTGCATTTCACGCCATGGCAACGCAGTGGCGTGACGTCAAATGAAAACAAGCTATACTGCAGTATTCCATAAAATATAAAGATTCCATAGTGTATAAAAGTGAGAAAAACATTGTGTGTGTCTCTCCCGCAGGGAAGCCCACCTCATCCCAGATCACACCATCCGAGCATTAGGACACATCGCCGTGGCTCTGAGAGACACTCCCCGTGTGATGGAGCCCATCCTACAGATCCTACAGCAGAAGTTCTGCCAGCCGCCGTCCCAGCTGGACGTGCTCATCATAGATCAGCTGGGCTGTATGGTCATCACCGGAAACGTACGCCGCAGTTCTGTCTTCTGTCATAGGGAGTGCTTCGGTCAGTCTACTAGTGCTAACATCTCCTTATATCTGTTTGTCTCCGACAGCAATACATTTACCAGGAAGTTTGGAACTTGTTCCAGCAGATAAGTGTGAAGGCCAGCTCGATGGTTTACTCCACCAAAGACTACAAGGATCATGGATACAGGTGATTATTCCCTGGGGATTTCTTTGGTATTTTGGCATTACCAAGGGCTTGTGGATGGAGAAAAATCATTAATCACAATAGATAATATCAAGTTGTGCCCTAAATTGTCCTGAATATTCTCTTTCATAGTTTTTTTCACCTGTTTTCACCCATTTTTTTAATACACTGCAATTCATAGTTAACATGGTTTCTACAAAAATATGAAGCAGCACAACTTTTTTCAACATTTGATAATTATCAGAAATGATTCTTGAGCAGCAAATCATCATATTAAAAATGATTTCTGATGGATCATGTGACACTGAAGACTGGAGGAATGATGCTCTAAATTCAGCTTTGATCACAGGAATACATTACATTTTAAAAAATATATTAAAGCTGCAGTCGGCAAGTCTGGCAGATTGAGTGGATTTAGGAAAATTTTGAATGTTTACAACTCTCATCTCCCTCCCCCACTATCAACGGATACCCTCCCACCGAGTTCATGCTCGTCAGTGCGTGTGCACCAGATTTTCAGTGAACGCTAGGGCTCTCAAGTGTCACGCATTGATATAGGGACAAAAGACCAAAATGAGTGACTGTCACGCTCTCCCGCCACACATTGTATTTCTCACGCTGAAAAACTATTTGTAATATATTTAATATGCCGCAGCGCCCAAAACTCTGGCCGCGCCGCTCTCACTGTGGAACCGGCATGAATCAAGCGCGTTTCCTCTGGTGATGTTCATCAAGCTACACAATAGCAAATCAGAAAATAGCACTATTGTATCTGGGTAAGATTTAACCCAACAACCAATGACAAAAATGTATCCAACCCCCCGTCGGCTGGGTGTCACTCTTACCTTTCTTCAAAACTTGAGAGCCCTGGAACGTGCCCGTCTCATCAGCATCCATCAACACCATGGAGTATTTGGAGGTATGCTGTCCTGGCTAATCTACCGATAGATTGCAATTGCTAACGTCATTTATACTATAAATGAGCTACTTGATTTTCCGCCATCACTCTTCGTTACTGCGCGAACTTCCGCGAACTTCAGGCGTGTGCATGTGATTGTAACGTGCGTGAGGGGTGGCGTGTGCCCGATCTGTGATTGACAGTCAGATCTCACACCCCCCTGCGCTGATTGGACCCGATGATCCGGGAGCTGTGGATTTTTGCAAAACAAATAACACGCTCCAGGTGGAGTTAGAAGCTCGGGTTTTTTTCTAAAACCACTTTATTTATGTTGTTCTGTCAGATTATAGTGTCGATTTCACTGAATATGATAAAAAAAAAATTGCCGACGGCAACTTTAATTTAGAAAACAGTTCTTTTAAATTTTAATAATATCACAATATTGCTGTTTTTATTAGTGTATTAGTATAGAGGGTATGCGCATGACGTCACCGTCGGCCGGAGTGAATGCGGTCACGCCCACAAGTGGCAAAAAGACTGAGCGGCAACATTTGTTTTCAGCGTGAATGCCGTGAAAAACACACAAAACACATCTAAAACGGGAAAGAGCTTTGCGATTGACTGTACAACTAGATTTGACCAGAAATCTGAGGTACTGTATATTTTTACAGACTGCAAAAAGCTACAGAACAGACTATATTCTGCATAATTTGATGTTTTTAAATAAACACTGACAAAAAACTATACAAGTTTTAGGGCTGGACGATATGATGATATACAGTATAACATTAATGTAAGTGATCACTCGGATTTAGACCTATCTATATTGTATTTATATAAAACGTTTACAGGCAAATTGTCTTCATTTATTTCCCCAGCGTCGAAATCAGGCACATATAAACGTCAGGAAACACGATTCCTGGCTGCATGCCAATATCCATGGATCACTGGATCTTTGATAAGTTGTAAGGAACACTATATCGAGTCCAACTTTTAGTTTAAACTGATAATAGTTTGTTTTACTCACGTTAACGCAGTTTCCCCTATTAACTCCAGTCACGCAGCAGCTCTTCTGCCACTCAGTCCCGCTGAGGGGGGCGTGTTCCGGCGGGGAAGTGACGTTAATGCATTCCCTCTATAAGAGACGTTTCTCAAAAACACGAAAAAAATCTTAATCAAATGAAGATTTCAGACTTTTGATACATTAAGATATAGATATGAATATATATATATATAGACATATAGACATACACATGAAAAGTATTGACAATAATAGTAAGCATGACACTAGCGCATCACAGCACACAAATGCTTTTCATATTTACCTAGTGCATCTTTAACATGTCAGTTATCTCAGTATTGTCGTGTTTGGGACAGGCACTGTTCTCTGGCCGTGATCAACGCTCTGGCCAACATCGCAGCGAACCTCCAGACAGAACAGATGGTGGATGAGCTGCTGGTGAATCTGCTGGAGCTGTTTGTGCAGCTGGGACTGGAGGGGAAACGAGCCAGTGAAAGAGCCAGTGAGAAGGGCCCGGCCCTCAAGGTATCGTGTCTTCAGATTAAAGTCCTTTATTGTTATTTCTCTTCTTCATTGTAGGACAAGCATGCTTGTGTAGCATGTCTTGCATTCTTTATATTGTACTGCTGTTGTCAATGTAAAGACCTTCTGAATGTTACATGATAATAAAAGAGGGAATGTAGAAATGCAGTGTGGTCTGCTACAGAAAGGATTGTTTTAATTCAGACCAGATCATTAGTGCTAATGCTGTAATAGGATTTGTCCTTAGAATTCACAGGTGACTGTTGAAAAGTCATGAAACATTTAGTTTCTAAATTGGATTATTTGAGTAAAGTAGTGTTTCTGCTTTTAAATATATCGTATGTTCATTTTTCCTCAGGCATCCAGCAGCGCTGGGAATTTAGGAGTTCTCATTCCTGTCATTGCTGTGGTGAGAGAATGGGATTTCTGCTAATGTGACTCAATGTACTGTATACAGTCTACATAGCTTGAAATAGCGGATTACAGTACGACAAATATATTTAGAAATTTTAGTCACTCACTCACTATTGGTCAACACTGCCTTGATGTTCTTTTAATGTCTAGTTCATGATTTACAATTGAATATTTGGTTATTATTTACATGCATGTTTAGATTTAAGCTAATCAGATTTATTTAAAAAAAGATGTATATTTATGTATATAAATTAAACCTGTAAATGTATATTATACAATTGAGATGTGCACATTTTTTAAAAGTGCTTACTTGGGGTGAATCAGACTGTATTTGTTGCAAAATTTGATAAAACTAACACACTATATTTTACGTTGTTTACCTACAGTCTGCACATTTCATTATTTTGGTTAAATCCTGATTGTGTCACTTTGTTCATAATTTAATCTGTCTGCTTTTTCATCTTATAGCTGACCAAACGTTTGCCGGCCATAAAAGAGGCCAAACCGAGACTTCAGAAGCTGTTCAGAGACTTCTGGCTATATTCGGTTGTGATGGGCTTCGCTGTTGAGGGCTCAGGTCAGATATTTGTCATTTATATATCACTTATATAATCCAAAATATATATGTAGCTGTTTATTTTCTCTGTTTATTTGTTGAAGATTAAACAATATACTACTATTACTTGTGTTAAATGTATTACCAAGTAAAAATAACTGAAGGCCCCGATATACTCACGGCGAAGATCTTTTTTGTTCTTCCTTTAGGGATAAAAAGAAATACCTTTTGAGCAATATACTGTTAGCGAACATCCTGACTCCGCCCACAGTGCTACGAGCAGTGTTTAGATGAATATGTAAATATTTGTTG
This sequence comes from Rhinichthys klamathensis goyatoka, assembly GCF_029890125.1. Taxonomy (NCBI): domain Eukaryota; kingdom Metazoa; phylum Chordata; class Actinopteri; order Cypriniformes; family Leuciscidae; genus Rhinichthys; species Rhinichthys klamathensis. The sequence goes on along the minus strand of NW_026607061.1, from coordinate 467,954 downwards.
CAAAATAAACACAACAAAAATGACAGCGGTGAGAAACTGCACTTGAGAAAGCATATGATCATAGCGATGTGGACATATTTGCACCAGCTCTGCAATTCGGCACTCTTTATACAATAGATTGCTTAAACGCAAGCAGCTTTACAGTATTAAACATAAATTTCAATTTATATTAATTTCAATTAGAATTACAATTAAGCAGCTCTCCAGTGTGTTCAAGTTTTTATGTGCGTTCATGCCATGTCTTAATTACCGTTATTGTGAGATTTCAACTTGTAAAAAGCATTCAAGTCCTCGTAGAGCTTGTAAATACAACTTGTAGGCTGGGAATTTTCTGAGAGCTCCTACTTGTACCATAATTGTACACATAATTCCCAGTCCAAGGACGTGAACTGCTCCGAGTGTGTGTTGTCCTCTTGAAATTTCGATATTTACGACATGGCTTGAACTCAGCATTACTCGTTTCTCACCTCGAAAATTCCACGTCAAAGAAGGCGGAGCCTCAGAGCCACACCTACCTATTACATCATTGCCACAGACCAATGGTAGTTTAAAGGTGTTTCCCAGCCTAATGTTTGCTTTGGTGAGCTGCTTCGAACTCCAGAAACGAACTTCGCTTTGGCCAGATTTAGTTTGAAATGACGTCACACCAGTTCATCCTTTGATTTAGCTTGAAGTATATCTGGGCCTTGAAGGAAGCCTTGTAATAATACTGCCGCTTAATGCAGTGTTTATAATACTCCAATATTAATTGATTGAGATCCAATTTTTTGGTCCAAATATTGATGATATCTTCAGCTGATTTTGAGAAATCTTCTGCAGGTTTGTGGCCGGAGGAGTGGTATGAGGGAGTGTGTGAGATCGCAACCAAATCCCCCCTGCTGACGTTCCCAAGCGGAGAACCGCTGCGCTCAGAACTGCAGTATAACTCTGCCCTGAAGAACGACACTGTCACTCCGGTACTGCTTTATTTCTTCTTATTAAATCTCAGATTGTGCCAATATCACCAAATCAGACATCCGACATGATCGGCAGGCTTATTATCATTGACTAAAAGTAAAACCATAAAAGCATTTTCGATCCCACTTTATATTAAGTGTCTTTATCTACATTTTTAATTAATAATTTGATCCAATGCATTTATTGTGTACATGTTTTTACATTGTACTTCTATTCCAAAATACCTGCATGTGCTTACAGCTGTAATTATGCTTGTACAGGACTTTGGTAAACAATTGTTGTTTTTTAAAAGTGCTCTTATAAATAAATTTTGATTTGATTAATTTCTGAAATTGCATCTATAATTTCTCTTCCTTGACACTTTAACCCACCCTTAACCTTACCCATGCCACCAAACCTGTGCCTAACTGTACCTGTATCGCACCTCAATAGCAGCAAATGTGTTTTGCAATACAACATGAACACACAAAGTTCATTGATGTCCTCCATTTGCCACAGCTTTGAGCCGGTCGTGACAAATGTGGGGGCTCGTCCGGGATTTAAACCCGGGACCTCTCCCATTTTAATAAGTAAAACTAAATAAACTAAAAGAAAAAGCTAAAACTTAAACACTATGTAGAGATATTTAAACAAAATCTATAATAGTATATCAATGATACTACAATAACACTGAATTTTGTCGTGATTCACCCTGTTGAACTGTGTGTGTTTCTAGGCCGAGTTGAATGATTTGAGGGGGACCATCATTAATCTCCTGGATCCTCCTCCTGAGGTCGCTGCGCTCATCAATAAACTGGACTTTGCCATGTCCACCTACCTCCTGTCCGTCTACCGGCTGGAATACATGAGGTACGAGGGAACGCCAGTCTATTAGACTTGTGTCTTATGATTTGTTTTTTTGTCTGAACAGTCATATGACCTCTTGTAACTTCTCAGGGTGTTACGCTCACTGGAATCTGATCGTTTTCAAGTGATGTTTCGTTATTTTGAAGACCGGGCTATCCAAAAGGATAAATCAGGTGGGCTAGACCTTCTGTTTCTAGATAATTTAAGAAATATTTTGTAACCTCAAAATATTGAGGTTACACTACAGTCAAAGCCATGTTTTTTTTTTATGCACTGGTCAGTTTTGTGATTTTGGGCTATTTTGCTTCCATAACATGTATTATTTCAAGCTAGGGAGAAAAAAAAAACATTCAAAATATGTATATAACTGTTTTATGTCTATTTTTATTTTATTTTATTATTCTCTGTAGATTTATAGATTAATAGAGGTTACAAAAAAAAAAGGTCAAAGCCTTGTTTTTTTTTATGCACTGGTCAGTTTTGAGATTTTGGGCTATTTTGCTTCCATAACATGTCTTCTTTCAAGCTAGTGGGGAAAAAAAAACATTCAAAATACGTATATAACTGTTTTATGTCTATTTTTATTTTATTTTATTATTGTCTGTAGATTTCAATGATTATACATGTCTTTAAAGGCGGTGAGATTTTTCTCCACTTAAGCAGCGCTTTACAAGTTTTATTCCTATCTATATTCTGAAGGGTTTTACTGAGGGGTTTGTTCATATATCATTCACCTCACATTTATATTACATTTTATTGCTAAAAACATGGTGAATTTATTTTTGTCTGGCTGTTGAAAGTATTTTCTGATTTAGGTAGAGATAAAAATAAATCAAAAAATCTGTCAGCAACAAAAAGAAACAATTTTCAGATTTCTGTTCTGGAAATCTATGTAAATGAATGCATCTATAATGCCTCATTTACATTTATTAAACATTTATGCCTATTAAACATAGCATTTCAGAGAACATGTAATGCAAAATTAAATGTCTTAATGTACTGTGTTTAATCACCTGGGGAAGTGTCTTTTAGTTCAAACTTGCCCTATTCACCTGTGTCGTCTTGCTTAAGGATTCAAGTTAGCAAATCTATTCATTTGACAGCTTTGATGTGATTATGTCTTCGTTATTTCCTCTTTTAGGAATGATGCAGTGTGTCATTGCAGTGGGTGACAAGGTCTTTGATGTCTTTCTTCAGATGATGGCTGACAAGGTAAATGAAAATTGAAGTGCTTAATGGTTAACGTGAACAGCTTTAGCATCTCTTCCGAACTAGACTCAAATGAAGGACATGAACCACTCGTTGTTGTCCTCTAATATTAGATTTTTTTTTTTTTTCCTAGGATAAGACCAAAGCCCACGAGGAGGAGTTAGAAAGTCATGCTCAGTTCCTGTTGGTCAACTTCAACCACATTCACAAGAGAATCCGAAGAGTGGCTGACAAATATCTGTCAGGACTCGCTGAGACGTGGGTGCTTTTCCATTACAATCACAGAACATTATACTAAACCATATTCTCTTGAGATGTTGTTTCTGTAGATATGATTAAGAATCAATTTAAACTTTGAACTGGTAGAGTTACTGTTTTTATGTGGGTTGGATGATTATCGGTCATCTCACAAACAGTAGAATAGTGTTTTAGGTTGATTTCTTCTTCTTGAACGTTGAAAGCTTGTCTCTTTGTTTTTCTTCTAGTTTTCCACACTTGTTGTGGAGCGGTCGTGTCCTGAGGACCATGCTGGATATATTACAGACCCTGTCTCTTTCACTCAGCGCTGTATGTGCTTCTTCCTTTGCTCAGATCAAGTTAATGTGTTTCCTCATTTGGAGATTTGTTACAGGAGATGTTTATGATACATTATTGATTTAAAAATCTTGAACTGTTCTTCAGGACATCCACAAAGACCAGCCGTATTATGACATTCCGGACACCCCGTATCGCATCACAGTGCCCGATACATACGAGGCCAGAGAGGTACGTTTACTTCACTTATTTATAAAAAAAATTTTACACTTATTACAATCACAGGAATATGTACAGTTCCCGCTCAAAAGTTTGGAAACATTACTGTTTTTAATGTTTTTGAAAGAAGTCTTATGTTCATCAAGCCTGCTTTTATTTGATCAATAATACAGAAAAAACAGTAATATTAAGCAGCATAACTGTTTCCAAATCCAAAATTGATAATAAATCAGCAAATTAGAATGATTTCTGAAGGATCATGTGACACTGAAGACTGGAGTAATGGTATATTAAAATAGTAAAACATTATTTTAAATTGTAATAATATTTCACAATATTACAGTTTTTTTCTGTATTTTTGATAAAAAAAATGCAGGCTTGATGAACTTAAGAGACTTTCAAAAACATTAAAAATAGTAATGTTTCCAAACGTTTGACTGGTACTGTGCTTGTAACCATATTTATTTATATGATATTTATATTTATTTATTCATTTATAATTTATAAATGTAAATCTGCTTGATTTTTCCTTTTTTTTTTTTTTTAAATTGGGAAAAATTTGCACAAAAAAGCATCGATGTGAAATTAGGCTTTTTATGAAAAAGTGATACATTTGTGTATCATTTGTGTATACATTATGTGTTAGTGATACATTTGGGATGTCATGTGTCACGTGTAGAGCATAGTGAAAGACTTCGCTGCCCGCTGTGGAGAAATCCTTAAAGAGGCCATGAAATGGGCGCCATCGGTCACCAAATCTCACCTACAGGTTTGGATTCCTATTAAAAAGAACAACAACAGAGATTTGACTTCAACAGTATCATCCTCTGCAATGATTTTTAACATCATCTATGCATTGACCACAGGAATACCTGAATAAGCATCAGAACTGGGTGTCGGGTCTGTCTCAGCACACGGGTCTGGCGATGGCCACTGAGAGTATCCTGCACTTTGCCGGATACAATCGCCAGAGCACCAGTCTGGGTGTAAGATGAACGACTTGTGTTGTGTTTTAGTTCATGCTAAAGGGATATTAAATAGTTCCTCAGCGATTATATAACCAGAAAGTATGTTTTCTCTCATTTCAGACCACTCAGCTCACAGAGAGACCAACATGCGTGAAGAAAGACTACTCTAACTTCATGGCCTCCCTTAACCTTAGAAACCGCTATGCTGGAGAGGTAGTGCTAAATAATAAAGCAGAGGCTGTTGGGTATTTTATGAAAAAAGCATTAGTCTTAACTCCTCACATGTCTCGTATGCAGGTGGCAGGGATGATCCATTTCTCAGAGGCCACGCGGAGCACGTCGGACCTGAATAAGCTGATGATCCGCCAGATGAATGAAGCTCTGGACGGAGGCCAGCCAGAAGCCTTCACTGAAGCCATGTTCAAAATGGCTGCGCTGTTGATCAGCTCCAAAGGCATGTCACCTCATTGCAAGCTATACGCCAACAGTAGATCTCCATGCTGTTGGATTGCAATAACAACAAAAATTTACATTTCATAATCAACTGTTATAGTATACTACAAACTATGTTAAATTTCACAAGTCTTGATTTAGTTTTTTGGGGTCTATTAGAATAAGTTTTCACGCTTGAATGTTGAAAAAAAACATAATTTTCCCCATATTCTCCATTGTTGCAGCTCGTCTCTTCCCAGTCTGTCAGTAACGCTCTGTTTAGTTCCTGTCTCTATGAAGCCCCTCCTTCTGAAAAGCACACTGTGTTCTAATTGGTCGACTGCACCAGTGTGTTATGATTGGTCAGTGTTGAGTGTGTTTGGGAAATGTCCCGCCCCATTACTATAACCAATGGTGTTTAACACACTAATAACTAACTCAACCAGGCCCCGCCCCTTTATTCTGCGTATGAATTATTTAAATGAGGAATATTGTGACGTGTTCGTTCCCTGAAGAAACTCAAGACTACAATGGAGGCGTTTCAGGGAGTTCAGAAACACTGACACTGATATAGAGAATAGTGACTTTGTGCTTCGGATCTTTGCAGACCTTTTACATGGAACATTACACACTAAAGAAAGTTGACCATGTAAAAAAGCATAATAGGACCCCTTTTAAGAAAGTAAATTGAGTATTAATTGTTGTATTTATTGTGTAGAATGGGACCCTCAGCTACTGCATCAACTGTGCTGGTCTCCATTAAAGATGTTTACGGAGAATGGCATGGAAACGGCTATAGCCTGCTGGGAATGGCTCCTGGCTGCAAGGACAGGTGTTGAAGTCCCGGTAAGACACACATGTAAACGCAGCATTGTCAGAATACCAATATTTGGAGTCCAGTCAAATTTATTTACATAGCGCTTTTTATAAATCACTGCTGTTATATTAGATTAAAGTTGTTCCATATTATGTGCATATTTTAGCTATGCAGGTTTTACAAAATGCTTTTTGCCAAGTTTTCCCTGCATTCTGTGTTCAGTTCATGCGGGAGATGGCTGGTGCATGGCAGATGACCGTCGAGCTGAAGATGGGGCTGTTCTCGGACGCCCAGGTGGAGGCGGATCCCCTGGCGGCCTCAGAGGAAAGCCAACCCATCCCCTGCCCGCCGGACGTCACGCCACACTACATCTGGATTGAGGTTACTGTTACCTTGTTTATCCGTCCAAGCTTACAGGCGTTTCCATAGCTGTAGATTTACCCCGCCCAAAAGCTTCTTATGATACACACCAGAAATAGCTTGAAGAATCCTTGCGAGGAAATCTCCCTCTCCTCTATTGTGATGGGGTCGTTCTTGAAATAGAACTGCTGTGTAATTGCATCAGTAAACTTTTTACTTCATTTTGCTACAAAATTGCTCTGTTTGAGCAAACAGTTTGCTCTGTTTAATTTGTTGATTGATTTTTTTTTTTAGTTTCCCAAAATGACAAACATTTTAATTCATTCATTTAGCAGACATAACCAAAGCGACTTTCAAATGAGTAATTTCAGCTCCTGATCTTTCTCTGCACTTGATACACAGTGATACGAACAGTAACGATGGTGTCTGTTTTACTGTATCAATTCCAGCGCAAATCTGGATTTGTGGATTTGATTTCGCAGCTCAGAAAACTGCATCTTCTCGAAATGAACACCACAAACTAAACTCTTCCAGTCTCAGCTACAACTACAGTGTTTGAGCGCGGGGCAAAGTAGACGGTGTTCATAGGCAGCCAATGAAGACCAGGCTGGCATTATGCAAATTTGTTACAAACCTACATATGGATTTTGGATTTCAGGATTTTGTTGACGACTCATTTCAGCAGTTTAGAACCGATTCTTTCTTCTAGGAGACAATAACTTTATTGGTCTTGCACTTTGCAGACCTTTTACATTTACAAACAGCTATATTGCACACGGCATGAAAGGTCATATTCGAAAAAGCATGATAGGGCAACTTTAAGGAGTCAATAACATGAGAAGTGCTAGCAATACATTGTCCAGAATAGTACATACAAGCTATAACAGGGATGGGTTTAAAAAGAGTGGAGGCATAGAAGCATAAATAGCATTTATTTCATCAAGTTAATTGTCTTTTTTCCGATTTGTATAGTTTCTGGTCCAGCGTTTTGAGATCGCCAAGTACAGCAGTGCGGATCAGGTGGAGATTTTCGCCAGTCTTTTGCAGAGGTCTATCTCTCTCAATGTTGGTGGCCCAAAAAGCAGCTTGAACCGCCATGTGGCGGCCATTGGACCTCGCTTCAGGTTAGCAAGAAGACTAGACTGTTAAAGATGATTTAAATAAAAATGATTGGCGTATGTTTTACTTAAATACTATTTCAGTCTTGTTTAATTCAGTGTGTTCCTTGCCTTTTCTTTGTAATTCTTTGTGAAATTTACTAGCAATTTCTGACTGAAAATTCAAAATACATAAATCTTACACCATTTTATTTCATTGTATTTCATTACATTTACACTTTTTTGTTGTTGTTGTAGTTAACAAAAAAAAAAAAAAAATTTACTACATTTCTCTGCACTTAGGCTGTTGACGCTCGGTCTCGCACTCCTGCATTCTGACGTAGTGACCAACTCCACCATCCGTAACGTCCTGCGGGAAAAGATTTACTCCACCGCCTTTGATTATTTCAGGTACTGGAATGAAAATATTGGAGTTTTTGATATGATAAATGCTTGTTGAGAAAATGGGGAAAATACTTCCAGAACCAGAGCTGCTGGAAAAGTTAGCAGTCTCTGTTGAGCTAATAAATAATTGAGCTAGCTAATAAACTCTGTTGAGCTAATAAACTCTGCCTGTGTCCTTCTTTAGTAAATGAATTGAATCCTAATTATATCTCCTTTTTTCTTTTTTTTTTCAGCGTCACATCGAAGTTCCCCACGCAGGGAGACAAACGTCTGCGCGAGGACATCAGCATAATGATCCGCTTCTACGCCAACATCCTCTCCGATAAGAAGTACCTAGCTGCTAGTCAGCTCGTGCCACCTGGTGAGCTTGGCTCCAATCCCCCTCAAAGCTCCCTATCTGCTGGGATTTTCGGATCGCTTATCGTTTCCAGCACTTCTCCGCTATCGATATTAAGTAAGCCTCTCTTGCTACAACTGTGCAACTACAGTGCAGCAGGAGCTTGTTTATGAGGTTCAAATTTGCATGGCAAATTTGAAACCAATAGTAAAAATGCACGGCAATCATCCTGGCAGCCAAATTTATCAATTTGTTTGCTAAGCGCAAATTGACAAATGCATCCGTCCCGTCTACACCCCCCCCCCCCCTCCCCCCCCCCCTTACCGCCACCACCCTTCTCTATCCATCGTAGAAAACATGATCTCATCAGAACATTAGCGCTTTCATGTAAAATGCATGATCATTTCAATACCAGAGAACTAATTGAGACTTCATTCGTCCCTTAAAGCCTCTCCATCGTGTGATGTGCTACATCGCCAGACATCACCACAAATCAGTTGCTTCGCTTGGTATTTACTCGTCGAATGTATAATTTGCAGGCTTCACTTCCTCGAAATGCTGTGTGTTAATAATTCATTAAAGAAAATGGAAATAGGAGAGGAGAAAAAGTGCTGGAATGATGGAACAACCAAATAGTAAAAGGGAAAGAAAGTTGAAATGGGGTAAAATAATTACATTCATTTACAAATCACTTAAAGGGTGAATTTCACAGAACCTGTCAAGAACATGTCCAGGTCATATGTCACCTCTAAATCAAAGAAATAAATATGAAATCTATTTTGGGGCCATTTGCATTTTTGCAGTGACATTTTTTTTTGTTGACAATTATGCACATTTTCCCAAAACAGAACTATTACAAAAAAAATCTATTATATAGTGCATTAATTTTTCCCCCATCAAAACATTTTTTTACACAAAGAAATTGTGCTTAAAATATGTATTTAAAAAGTATTTGAAATATGTGTAAAATCGTTTCCAGTTAAATGAGTAAATTGCAAATTGTCATCACTGAAAGAATAATTGGAATTACAAATCAGCTCAAAAGAAAAACATTTGAGTGCATTGAAGTAATGAGAATTTGGGGAAATAAATTGGCCTAATTTTCTTTATGCTAAATATAATAACTTTTTTCTTCTTGTGATTTTAGTGAGAGATATGACCTGCACATGCTCTTCATGAGATTCACCCTTAATAGTTTAGGTGTTTGGTATCAGAAAGGAGAATAAAATTCGACAAAATCCTTGGCTTGACGACGTTTCCTTTCACAGACAACCAGGATCCGTCCCTGAACAGTTTGTCGGTGATGAACGCCACTGACCCCAGGAATAACATGGACATGGCTGGGGGTTCCCGGCAGCAGAGCGCTCAGGGCTGGATTAACACCTACCCCCTGTCCAGCGGGATGTCCACCACCTCGAAGAAATCAGGTATCGCTCATCCTGATTCGCTTTAATAGTTTAATCTGCTTAGCCAATGTCTAGCTGCTAATGCTGTGATCTCCCTGATTGTTAAGAGTCAGCAGGACACTTAGATGAGCAATAAGTGCTTTCTGAGCTACTGGAAATGAACAAGTGGCCATTGTTTGACTGATTACTCTCTTTATTTTAATTTTTTTTAGCATCATGCATTATGAACATTGCATTTTAAAGGTGCTATATGTAACTTTTCTTCTAAAATGAATCCTTTTTTATTGCCTGTGTGTGAAGGGGTTGTAATCACACATTACAATGATCCACTTGTCAGGTTCTGCTATTACCTCTGAAGGCCAGTATTCATATTTCTATGTGAAGTCTCCGGGTCGGATTTTCTGCGAAATCCATCGGAAGTGACGTGCATGCGCGCTCCCGAGCCTCTCTCCTTTTTATATACAGTCTATGCGACCGACGGCACTGCAGCTGACGACATGGAGTCTGATAACACCCAAACACGACCTGCCTCCGTCCAGCACAACACACACTCCAACACAAACACCACATAAATATAAAAAACAAAACAAAAATGTATCTGGTGAAGCTCGTCAGGCCAAACGTGAATCGGATCAACTTAGGACGAAAACACGGATCAACATCGGCAGAGCGTTTGAATTATGGAGAGACCTCCGCTATTTTTATTGTGATAAATTACAAGTTTTCAGATATGCTGAAATAATGGTAAACTGTAATGAAATGGCAAGGTAAACTACAACATACATGAGACATGAAATGAATACAACAGACTGTTCCAGGATAACAAAAAGTAGGTGCTTTAGGATGTAAATTTTATTTTATGTACTAGATCTACTGTCTAACGTCACTCATCCCACTTCTATCATATTGTTTATAATACACATTTCCAGACACGTTCAGTACAGTAATGTTACTTCCTACGATCTTACTGTTACACTGAAATTGTTCAATCTAGTCACTAACCGTTTTCGTTATCATATTATACCTATGTTGACACTGCTGATTGTGAAAGATACACGAATAGTTAGTGAAATGCCTTGTTATGCTAGATAACACCACATGTCGGCTAAATGCAGTCAATGTAACGTTAGGTACGAGCATGGAGCATTAGTTCAACGTCAAGCTGATAAAAGTAGCCTATTATTGTAACGTTGCAGTGGGAGTTTACTTGAGTTTCCAGCATGTTGTGTGTTGTGCCGAATTACGACCCCCTGCCAAATTATTTCGAAATTCGAATTCACACAACGCACAACACACCGGTACCATGAGTGCTCGCTCTTGTGTTCGAGGACGTGCAAGAGCACGAGCGCTCTTGTAAAAATTGGTTCCAATCTGAAACATCACCGATAGAGGCCGCTGAAAAATACATATAGCACCTTTAAAGAGTCTTTTCGTTTCCGTAAGACTTTCGTTTATTTTCGGAACACAAATGAAATGATTTCTGTCCTTCCACTGACAGCTAAGCAACTACCACTTTGACGCTTCAAAAAGTTCATAAAGAGATCATAAAACTAATCCAAATGAATATATGAGCGGTTAAGTCCAAATTTTCTGAAGAGACACAACCGCTTTATATGATGAACATAATTGAATTTAGGCTTATTCAGCTCTCTCATGCTTTCTCGTGTCTTCTGTTGTGTCATTTCACTATAGGCATGTCCAAAAAGAGCAACAGAGGCACCCAGTTGCACAAGTACTACATGAAACGCAGGACGTTACTGTTGGCCTTACTGGTAAGGGACGCCTTTTCCCCAACCTGATTTCATCCTCAGTTCCTGATAAACAAATCTTGCGCGTCTCTGCTTTCTCAACAGGCCAGTGAGATCGAGCGACTGACCACTTGGTACAACCCGCTATCAACACAGGAGCTGACCATCGCCACCGAGCAGTCGGTAGAAACCAGCATCTCTAACTGGAGGTCCAAATACATCAACCTGAGTGAGAAACAATGGAAGGACAATGTCAATTTGGCCTGGAGTATCGCTCCGTACCTGGCCATGCAGCTTCCAGCCAGGTACACCAACAACAGGACTATTAGCTCTGTCCCAAACTCTCGTGAGCTGTCTACCTAGACTGCATTTTAAGGCATCTTGGTGTTGATCTTCTCCTTTATCTCATTTTTACCAACTGTAGCAATTTTTCAGGGATGCATCCTTTGTGCAAAATACCATCCCAGAATGTAGTGTGTCAAATTCAGATGGGAAAAATAAATGGCATAATGAATAAAACCTATTTTTTAATGACAGTAATGCACATTGTTCCAAAACTATATTATATTATATTATATTATATTATATTATATTATATTATATTATATTATATTATATTATATTATATTATATTATATTATATTATATTATATTATATTATATTATATTATATTATTAAAAAGTGCACTCACCCTTTTACTCACAAAGAAAATTTTTAAATCGAAAAAAAATGATTTGCAATTTGATTGTTATTGAAAATCTAACGAGAATCATCAATTAAAAAATATTGAGAATTACAAATAAACTCAAGAGTTTTTCAGGAATGTATATCATTTGTGGAGAATTGAATTGAATTCATGTACACTTTACAGTATTTACATAATTAATTCAATACTGAAAATTGTTGCTTAAAATAGCTCTGCGTCGCCTAATTAAAAACGGATCATATTATTTGTGTGTTTAATAATGCATTTTTGTATTGCGTCATTTGATTAGCAAAATGAGGTTTCTATTCAGTTCAGGATGCTGCCTAGACGGTTTTGTTACAGAGCTCATGTTTTGATGTCAACGTATGACCTCTTTTCTTGCTTTTGTAGGTTCAAAAACGCAGACGCCATCGTGGCTGAAGTGACCCGTCTGGTTCGACTGGATCCTGGTGCTGTTAGCGATGTGCCAGAGGCAGTGAAGGTTAGAGCTGCCATTCTGCCACAACAGGACATGAACTGCCAGACAGTGTTATAAATCACTCTCAATGTGGCATGTGTTTTTCCCATAGTTCCTGGTGACGTGGCACACCATTGATGCTGATTCTCCAGAACTGAGCCACATTCTGTGCTGGGCTCCTGCGGATCCTCCCACCGGCCTCTCGTACTTCTCCAGCATGTACCCTCCTCATCCGCTCACCGCTCAGTATGGAGTCAAAGTCCTTCGCTCCTTCCCTCCTGTAGGTACCAGCAGGGCGGCGCTAGAGCAATGCTTCTCAACCTCTCTGACTTCAAGGCTGACTCAATTGTCAAATGCAATATTGAAGATATTTTTGGTCTTCTGCTGTTATAACAAAGCTGCTCGTATTTTATTTACGTAAACTATGAGTGGCAGTTTAAATTAGTTTAATTTTATAATATAATATTAATATAATAATATTTTTATTTAAATATTTAAGTAAATATTCAAATATAAATATTTAAATAAATATTATAAAATTGTAAATAATATATATATATATATATATATATATATATATATATATATATATATATATATATATATGTTTTACCAATTATTTTTCATGAATTTTCTAGTGATTTGTGATTACAGGGTTTTTAAACTCACAATTAGAAGTTTCTATCTAATACAATATTTTAGATTTTCAAATTATATTCATTAAAGAATTTTTTTTTATTTATTTAATATTTTTAATATTAATTCCCATGACTTTTCCAGTAGAAATCACACTTTTAAAATTGTATTATCGTTATTATTATTATTAAAAATTATTACTTTTAATCAGCATGGATGCATTCAACTGAACTGATCAAAAGTGTTTTAGTATTTTATAAGTAGCTCAACTAGGTTTGGATGACAAAGAAAGTGTTGACCGATATCACATAAAACAACCTGAACTATTAAACAAAGTGACCCTAGTTATTATGCTCAGTAATTTTTTTTTGCTCTCTATCAATATCAGTTATTTGATAGCTGTGTTTTAGCTACAATTTCCATTGATGTAATTATAGCCCTTTGATCATTGTAAAAATGAGACACTTGTCTTTCCAAACCCGTATGACTGTCTTTCTTCTGTGGAGCACAAAATGAGATGTTTTAAAGGGTGATCATACTTTAAACACCACAAGCGTGTCATAAAAGTGGTCCTTATGTCACTTTATTCCTTGTGTGAGGAACAGATTGAAAATGAATGTGTTTTTTGTGATCTTGTGTTTCTCTTACAGGACGCCATTTTGTTTTACATTCCTCAAATCGTTCAAGCACTGCGCTATGACAAGGTGAGAAAGAGTGAACTGTGACCTTTCCTGAGCTACCTCTGCCTTTTGTTAACAAAAGCAGTCATTTCATTCACCCCTGGGCTGTTATTAACATTTTACCTGCCATTTTTGACAGATGGGCTACGTGCGCGAGTACATCCTGTGGGCCGCGCAGAAGTCCCAGCTCCTCGCTCATCAGTTCATATGGAACATGAAGACCAACATCTATCTGGACGAGGAAGGCCATCAGAAAGACCGTACGTAAACTGTTCAGTCTGAATGTGTCCTGTTAATTGCCATTATTAGACAGATTAATTCAAATTTACATACACTACCATTCAAAAGTCTGAAATGCATCTGAGCATGACCCATGCATTAGCCAATCAGAAACTGGGAGGCGGCTCTCTCCCTGTCAGCCATTTTTCACGTTCACATGGCAACTCACACAGAAAATACATGTCAGTGTTAAATATTTATAGCAGCACATTAGGTTTAGAATGACATAAGATGTTAGGGTCTAAGGGTGTGTTCACACTTTGCTGGTTTGGTTCAATTAAAAGGAACTCTGGTTGCTCTGTTAGTGCAGTTCATTTGAATAAGAGTGAACGCTAACATCCAAACCCTGATGCGCACCAAACAAGCGGACCGAGACCCACATTTCCAAACAAACTCTGGTGCAGTTCGACTAAAATATGAACGTAACATGAACCAAATGCGTCTAAATGAACCAAAAACACAAGCTGCAACCCTAAAAAGGACAGAATGCTCAAGCATACCTGGTTCCTCTTGTCACATGATCTACGTTGCCCATTACAGTTCGGTACAGGCGTCAGAACCGCTTCTCCTTTCAGTAGATCCTTGTTTGTGTGCAACAGAGGAATTCATGCTGCTGTTTTGACACCTTTACACATTATTTAAGCTCTTAATGAGTTCTCAGCTAGTAAAAATACCATTATATGTCTGCACATTTAGCCCACACACAGCATGGCTTCGGATCTTTAGGCTCGTGTTAAAAATGACAGTGTGAACGCTAAGCGAACCAGGACTAAATGTATCATTTACGTTTTTGAACTAAAAGAACCCAGAGAACCGAACTACAAGTGTGAACGCATGCTAAGATATAGAGGTTGATGTGTATTTATTGAGCGCTGGGTTTGTGTTGTGGTGCAGCGGACATCGGTGAGCTTCTGGAGCAGATGGTGGAAGAGATGACACACTCTCTGTCGGGCCCCGCTAAAGACTTCTACCAGCGCGAGTTTGACTTCTTCAACAAGATCACCAACGTCTCTGCCATTATCAAGTACGCTCACCACATATGAACTGTCACACTACTGCCTACGATGGCTGTTACCTTCCTAGACAGCCTCATAACTGAAATGGAACCGATTAAAAACATAAAATGGTTATATTTCTTTCATATTTATCTGCTGTCATTTATTCACTGATTTCATCACAGTGCATTATGGGTTGTGTTATACCTAGATTCAAGATTCAAAGGTTTTTATTTGTCACATACTCATACAAGATGCGCAGTGAAATGTTTTTGTGACGTACTGTACTTCTGTGCTCAATTGAAGTAAAAAAATCAAATAATACAATACAATAAAAGTTATAGCGGAAGTTATAATTAAGTTACTATTAAGTTATAATTAAATTACGGTGATGGCTATTTTACATGTGCAATAGTAATGCAGTCAATGTGCAATGGTTAGGAATGAAGATATATATTATTTTATCTATAAGTTAAAACTAGACAGGCAGATGTACAAATGTTAAAGTACAATGTTAAAACCTAAAGGATGCATACGATGATGCCTTAAAATTAAAATCAGTTTGTGAGTTGATGAAAAACTAATAATTAATTGGACCATAAAAATATCAAATACAAATTTTAATTTCTAAAATAAAAACAATTAAAATGAAACACTAAAAAAAGGTACGCATGTCAACAGAAAAGCATAAAAATGCAAACGTGTTGTTAAATTCTTAAAATATTAACCTAAAATCAAAGGGAGTACTTCAAGTCAGTCTTTTACTTATTATTTTGGCATCACTTATATTTTACAGACCTGTTTTGCATATACATACTATGTACTTATTGTAGTAATGAAACCCTGTACCTTCCCCTAACTTTAAAGGAGAACTCCGGCGCAAAATGAACCTTTGGTCTAATTACACATTGTTACCTAGTCAACCGTTATCTGAGATTTGTTTTCATGATTATCGAATGTAAATAGTTTTATCTCTAAAAACAGTTTAGCCTATAAAGCTAGTATAACGCTAGTATATTGGGCATAGATCAATGACAAATAAAAATCGCTTTTTAATACCACTAACAAGACTCAAAATAGCCCCACACTAACACGGTAGCAGAATGAGGGTCCCTACCTTCAAACCGAAGCATTGAGAACTTTGTCAGTGTCCAGACAGTTTAATATGAAGATATTTAATACATACAGTCAACTTCGCGTATACAGACAGGAGCCATCTTTGAAATACAGTCTTTACCAGTCGATCTACGAACGCCGATCCAAGTGCGCTGGTGTGTAACAATGTGTAATTAGACCAAAGGTTCATTTTGCGCCGGAGTTCTCCTTTAACCCATGTAGTTACCTTATATTACCCAGTACTTTTCTGGACAAGTACTCTGTAAGTACATGGAAAGATCAAGTACTGTAAAATAAAGTGCAACCACTATTTCACAATTAGCTCAAAGAGGTTTAGATGATAAAAAATTGGTTTCACTTTATCTTACAGTACGTGCACTTACCGGTACTTACAGTGTTCTTACCTTAGAAAGTACTGGGTAATATAAGGTTAGGTTTAGGGGTAGGTTCAGGGTTAGTGCCTTGTTATTACATAGTTATTGCAATTACTATAATAAGTACATAGTATGTAACAGGACTGTAAAATAAATTGCTACCAAAAAATTGTGAATCCCTGTTATAGGATACTATGAATTTTTTTTGAAAGAGCTTTTACATATGAAGTATGCTTATAATGCCTAAAAATGTTGTCTAGCTAGGCAGCGATTCATTTTTGGAAACTGTTCTTATTTTCCAAGCCTGTTGCAAATCATGATTGCAGACAGGTCAGTATCATGGGAATTGGGAAATATCACTTAACCCTCATGTGGTGTTCGGGTCAATTTGACCCGGAGAAGATTTTCTTATTCCCGAAAATACTAGTTAATGTTATCGCTTTGGACTGAAACTTAGTGACTTTGTTCCCAAACGGTATAACTAAATCTCAGTGTTTTTTAGAAAATTTTCTTATTTTTTTGTGGGAGTATTGTTACCTTGTTACACTTGTGGTGTTCCCGGTCAAAAATGACCGGCCTATAAAAAATAGCTTATAAGTCACTCATTATACCATATTTTCACCCAATCTTGGATTCAATCTTTTTGTCAACTTGTTCTCTTTCAATTAGGACTGGTTTTATATTTCTGTTTGAATCTGATTAATCGTGGGCCTCATTTGTCTGAGAGTAGGCATCTCATTTTTTGAGTAAAAAATAAATAATTTATGAGTAAATTTGGAAATATGAAAAAAAAAATGAAAAAAATGGCTACTGTTAATCACACTAGTCTACTCTAATGTTTCACCAGGAATTTTGTTTTAAAACTTTTGTTTTGTAAAAGATATGGCACATAGTCACACTTGTGTTGTTCCCGGTCAAAAATGACCGGCCTACAAAAAAAGGCTTATAAATCACTCATAATACCATATTTTCACCCAATCTTGGATTCAATCTTTTTGGCAACTTGTTCTCTTTCAATTAGGACTGGTTTTATATTTCTGTTTGCATCTGATTAATCGTGGGCCTCATTCATCTGAGAGTAGGCATGGTCAAAAATGGTCACAATGGCCGACCATTGAAAGTGAATGGGAGAGACTGAAACTAACAGAACAATTTAGTTTTCAGGAGCATGTTCATTATTTTCATGTACACATATGAGCATGTGTGCTTGCAAACATTGAGCCCTTGGACCTGTGCATGTATTGATACATTTATACACACGCTACCCAGACACACACACGTTAAAACACACAAACTTTTTTGAGTATAACACACATTCTTTTCCACAGAGAGAAATTTGATCCTACCCTAACCTGCATCTAATATACATTTATCCATCTGACATTACCACACACACACACACACACACACAAACTGGCCGTGACTGCAGTGACCCGGCTTCAAAAGAATATTTCTTTCATGGTCTTTTTCATCACAGCTTCCAGACAAAATATTATGACATTTTGTTTTGGAACTGTGAGGTTCTCACACAGAATCAGACAATATTTACAAATATACATCATCTGATAGCACAGGCATATATAAAATGCCTCACAGCACCTTAATTGTCATTCATTTGTGGCAGCACAATGGCAAAACAGCTCTGCACATGATGTTATTCATCAGATTTTTGACTCAGAAACTAGTGAGGAGGAGGACATGCAGGATGCATCTTGCAGTGAAGATGTTTCTGAAGAGGAAGGCCTTCAGAAGAAAACCTGCCTTGCCTCATAGGTGGGGATGAAGGCCAGGACAAAGTTCCATCTTTTGACCAGAATGAAACAGTAACCTCAGCTGGGCCCTCATCACTGGACGACTGCTCCTCATCAGTTGTTTCAAGCTCCGTAGCCGATTCAGTTGTGCCTTCATCTTCAGAAACATCTTCACTGCAAGATGCATCCTGAATTTCCTCCTCCTCACTAGTTTCTGAGTCAAAAATCTGATCACGGCCTGTGTGTGTGTGTGTGTGTGTGTGTGGTAATGTCAGATGGATAAATGTATATTAGATGCAGGTTAGGGTAGGATCAAATTTCTCTCTGTGGAAAAGAATGTGTGTAATATTTAAAAAAGTTTGTGTGTTTTAACATGTGTGTGTCTGGGTTGCGTGTGTATAAATGTATCGATACATGCACAGGTCCAAGGGCTCGATGTTTGCAAGCAGACATGCTCATATGTGTACATGAAAATAATGAACATGCTCCTGAAAACTAAATTGTTCTGTTATTTTCAGTCTCTCCCATTCACTTTCAATGGTCGGCCATCGTGACCATTTTTGACCATGCCTACTCTCAGATGAATGAGGCCCACGATTAATCAGATGCAAACAGAAATATAAAACCAGTCCTAATTGAAAGAGAACAAGTTGCCAAAAAGATTGAATCCAAGATTGGGTGAAAATATGGTATAATGAGTGACTTATAAGCTATTTTTTATAGGCCGGTCATTTTTGACCGGGAACACCACAAGTGTGACTATGTGCCATATTTTTTACAAAACAAAAGTTTCAAAACAAAATTCCTGGTGAAACATTAGAGTAGACAAGTGTGATTAACAGTAGCCATTTTTTTCATTTTTTTTTTTTCATATTTCCAAATTTACTCATAAATTATTTGTTTTTTACTCAAAAAATGAGATGCCTACTCTCAGACAAATGAGGCCCACGATTAATCAGATGCAAACAGAAATATAAAACCAGTCCTAATTGAAAGAGAACAAGTTGACAAAAAGATTGAATCAAAGATTGGGTGAAAATATGGTATAATGAGTGACTTATAAGCTATTTTTTATAGGCCGGTCATTTTTGACCGGGAACACCACAAGTGTGACTATGTGCCATATTTTTTACAAAACAAAAGTTTCAAAACAAAATTCCTGGTGAAAATGTTAAGTTGACTAGTGTGATCAACAATATCAATTTTCTTCAGATTTTATTTAATATTTCCAAAATTAAAAAAAAAAAAAAAAAAAAAAAAAAAAAAAAACTCAAAAAATGAAATGCCTACTCTCAAATAAATGAGGCCTATGATTATTCAGATGCAAATCAAAATATAAAACCAGTCCTAATTGAAAGAGAACATGTTGACAAAAAGATTGAATCCAAGATTGGGTGAAAATATGGTATAATGAGTGATTTATAAGGTTTTTTTTATGGCCCGGTCATTTTTGACCGGGAACACCACAAGTGTTATAGGGTTTTGAACACCACATGAGGGTTAAATTGGCCATTGCTGATTGGCTGTCAATGTTTTTATCATTCATCAGCTGGAGAAAATCATTCTGAAAGTGATTCCAACGACATCGATCCTCTGTGTCATTAGTGTTATAGAACTCTTTTATATTTAGACATTTCTTTATCGTTATTGTCCTTGTTTTGAACGGGCCTTAATTTAAAATAGGCATAATTTTCTTTAAGCAAAATATGCCTATTAGAATAATGCACTGTGTGTAAATAAAATAGAGATCAAAGAATGCTGTTCTTGTTTTCCAGGCCTGTTCCAAAAGGAGATGAGAGGAAGAGAGCGTGTCTGAAGGCGCTGTCAGAAATCAAAGTTCAGCCAGGTCATTTTAATATATATCTGAATAGTTACTTGTGATAAGAGTAATTGCTCCCATATTACTTTGATATTTTTCATTGATCTTTTCATAACTTTTCTAACACTGTTATCAGGATGCTATTTGCCAAGCAATCCAGAAGCCATCGTCCTCGATATCGACTACAAGTCAGGAACACCTATGCAGAGGTATCACAGCTCACCATGTACTCTGGTTCTTTTGTTCACATGCTATCTCCAGTATTGACAACATGTGTTTACATTGCACATGTGATTGATGAGGTCATTAACATTAGCTTGTTTTTACAGTGCTGCCAAAGCCCCTTATCTGGCTAAATTCAAAGTTAAGAGGTGCGGAGTTAGCGAGCTTGAAAAAGAGGGTGAGTCACACATGCAGTGATGGTAGTGTAAATGCAGTTTCTGTATTGTCCTCCTGAGCGGCCCATTGTCTGTCTGCAGGTCTGCGCTGCCCATCAGACTCTCCGGATGAAGGTGAAGAGAGTTCAGAGATGGCTCAAAAGGTCTGCTGGCAGGCGGCCATCTTTAAAGTGGGCGATGATTGCAGACAGGTCAGTATCATGGGAAGCATGCATTAGTTGTTGTTGTTTTTTGGACAAATTTAAATGTAAATGGGTGAATCTCACAAAGTCTGTATCATATTTTAATCCAAAATAAAAAGAAATTGTAGGACTATGCTGATGTTTTACATTTTCCCCTAAAAAACTCAGTAGTGAATTGAAAAAGAAAATCTAATTTTCATTACTGTAATAATGGAAATATGAAAAATAAGTAAATATATTATTTACAAAATATGAAATAATAATAAATATTGTATATATACTCTACCATTTAAAAATGTGGGGTTTTTAAAATGCAATTAATACTTTTATTCAGCAAGGATGCAACAAAATGATTATTATGATTATAAAATGACATTTTATTTTATTTTTATTTTATTTATTTATTTATTTGATATGGACATAACAACAGCATTGGACAAACCAGATACGTTGTTTTTTTAGTGTTGTAGCAAAACTGCTAATTTACAACACTTGTCCATAGGATGCAACACATTTCACAAAACACAACACTGTACAATACACAAAACAGTACAATATTTACATTATTTACATTACAATACATTAAAAACATTTATATAATGTTACAAAAGATTTCTACCTTTCTATTCATCAGAGAATCCTTAAAGGAAATGCATCATGATTTCCACAAAAATATGAAGCAGCACAACTGTTTTCAACATTGATAATAATCAGAAATGTTTTTTTGAGTAGCAAATCATCATATTAGAGTGATTTCTGAAGGATCATGTGACACTGAAGACTGGAGAATTCAGCTTTGATCACAGGAATAAATTATATTTTAAAATATATTCACAGAGAAAATCAATTATTTGAAATTCGAATAATATTTCACAATATTACAGTTTATTATTACTATTTTTGATTAAGTAAACGCAGCCTTGGAGAGCATAAAAGACTTCTTTCATAAACATTAAAAAATCTTACCAACCCCCAACTTTTGAATGGTAGTGTGTATATATTTTTATAAATTACAAGTAAAAGTAAAACATTTTGACAAATTACAATTGAGAAAATCTGAGAGAAAAACCTTAATTGTCATGATGTAATTATTAATGTATACTATGAATGGACTGTTAGTTAAAAGCATATCAAATGCATTTTGGGGTGAAATGTGACCTGTATGGGTTTTCATGAAATTCTCCCAAATAATTATTCTCCAATAAATTGATTGATTGATTTTGTTTCTCTTGTATCAGGACATGCTCGCTCTTCAGATCATTGGTCTCTTCAAGAACATCTTCCAGCTCGTGGGTTTGGACCTGTTTGTGTTCCCGTACAGAGTGGTGGCCACCGCTCCTGGAGTGAGTGACCCTTGAGCTTCCTGTGAGACTTCATGTTGCTCTCCTGCTGAAGTTCTGCTGACCTGGACTCCCTGTTTGATTCTTTTCAGTGTGGCGTGATCGAATGCATTCCCGACTGCAAGTCCCGTGATCAGCTCGGCCGGCAGACCGACTTTGGCATGTACGACTACTTCAGAAACCAGTACGGGGACGAGTCCACGCTGGCCTACCAGAAGGTGACAACCATTTGCTTCAGGAAATATCATAGATTAATATTTTATTTTGTCTGTATAACCATCCTTCCAGATATATATACCCAAGTGCACAGCTATGATTCTGCATGGACATCTTATAGACCTCAAATCAATTTAAACCAAGAAATATTACAACTGCAATGACTTTTTGTGTGTTTATCAAAAGTGTGTACACCGATCTTGATCAACATGAACATCTGATGCCTATTTTTTTTAAAACACACTTGAGAGAATAGAAAATGATGAACATGCTTCCGGTTTTGCTCCAGCTAATGTGTTTTTATTAAGTTGCTTATGCATCTGATGGTTCATTTTTAATGCATCTTTTGTCGTTTCTGTCTTTTAAAGGCTCGATATAACTTCATCCGCAGTATGGCTGCGTACAGTCTGCTGCTCTTCCTGTTACAAATCAAAGACAGACACAACGGCAACATCATGCTGGACAGCAAAGGCCATCTTATCCACATCGGTCAGTCGGGTTAAACCACACTAGCTTAACTCAAAAAAGCTACGTTACTTTGTAGCATTTTATTCCCCTCCCCAAATTCCACTTATGTTAGTCATGGTTTCTTCCACCATCATTTGACTCTTGTCCTCCCGCTCTTTTACCATTATATTCAAAGTCAAACAGACTGTTTTTGCTACTGTTAGATGCTGTTTATACATCTTGCAAGTAGTAGCAGATACTATTTGCACCTCAGTGTTTTGTTGTACATTATAAAACAGTATGCAATAATAACAAATTATTCGGTGCATATGATTACATTTATTTGTGATCAAAGCTGACTACTCAAAGCTGATCATTACTCCAGTCTTCAGTGTCACATGATCCTTCAGAAATCATTCTGATATGATGATTTGCTGCTCAAGAAACATTTTTGATTATTATCAATGTTGAAAACAGTTTTTTTCAGGATATTTTGATGAATAGAAAGTTCAGAAGAACAGCATTTATTTGTAATAGAATCTTTTGTAACATTATAAATGTCTTTACTGTCACTTTTGATCAATTTAATGCATTCTTGCTGAATAAAAGTATTAATTTCTTTCCAAAAAAAAAAAACCCTCTTACTTTTAAACGGTTGTGTATGTTAAAAAAGCTTTCTATTTATATATATTAGGTATAAATATTTTTTTTTTTTGGTTCAGGTTCTGCTTTAATTTATTTCCAGTTTGCCATTTAGAGCTTCAACTTACTGCCAAGGCAACCTTTCTAAGTCCTAATATTTAATTTGTTTTATTTTAGCAATTAACAAAAATGTTTTTAACAGTTTGATAATATCCCTGGTAACTACTACATATTATAATTTTTTTAATATTATATCTATAGTACATCAAACAAAAACATTTTCATTATATAAGCTCAATAATTATTCGATTTTTTTATTTAATATAATTTTAATCATTCCATATAATATAAAAAAATAATACAATTATTTAATGTTTGATTTAAAAAAAAAAAAAAATTAAAAAGATGAAAAGACTGAGTTTGTGTTTTATATATTTATCTATTCATCTTGTAGACTTCGGCTTCATGTTTGAGAGTTCTCCGGGTGGGAATCTGGGCTGGGAGCCCGACATCAAGCTGACCGACGAGATGGTGATGATCATGGGCGGCAAGATGGAGGCCACACCCTTTAAATGGTTCATGGAGATGTGTGTGCGCGGATACCTGGCCGTAAGGTGAGACGGGCCGCTGTTCAATATTTCAGAATCCTCAGAGATGATAGATTAGGTCAGACGTGTTGACACTTGAGTGTGTCTGGGAAGGATTTTGGCTGCAAACCACCTGAATATTTTAAAGGGGTCCTATTCTGCTTTTTTCTAGGTTAATTTTTCTTTAAAGGCGGGCGTACACGGTGTGATTTTTTTCGCAGATGATTTTTTTCACTTGGGAGAAATCGCGTGGAAATCGGTTATGCTCGCATGTCGCGGCTCGTATCGTGTGCGAGGAAGATACGAGCCGAGCTCGACCTCCCGTTAATTTTTAAGCATGTCGAAAAAGTTTGGGAGCTGTCGGCTTGAATTCGTGAGGTGGTGAGGTTGAATGAGCCGTTTTGTCGATCTATCTGAATTTGACCAATCAGGAGCTGAGGAAATCCACAGAAGAAGAAAGACGAAAATGGTGTGGACTACTAGAAACACTGCTTCAATTAACGTTTTTATGATGACTTTGTGAAAGGTTAACTAAACAGCATGAGCCGTCTTCCTGCCTTGTTCCTGGCCAGTATTTGGCATATTTCATTCTGTAACATACAGATCTGTATTATGCTATTGTTTTTGATAGTGTTATACATTTCTTACAGATAATCACGATGATCATTGCGTTTGTCTTACCGAATGTGGTATCTGTCAGCAATTACAGTTTGTCTACAGCCTAAGCTTTTTTTTAATTAATGCCGACAGTAAAATGTTGCCAGATATTGCGACGAAAAACAAGCAAAAACTAACAAAAACAATAATAAAAATCCGAAATAAGTTCAAAGCTTGTGTTTTGGAAATAAGATTAAGATATCACGAACCCTAACATGCAACTTTCCACTTTAATAACTTCCTAAAGTGTGACATTAATCAGAAAAACAAGTCCAGAATACTACTGTCACCTTTCCATTAGGTGGATCTGGCAACACGGGATCGCACCCGCGCCCTCACGCCCCGTTCACTGCGCTAGCTTCTTGCAGCAAAATGTATTGCAAACACTCATATGAGGTGGTTAAAACGGCCAATTAATCATTCAGAGAGCTTGAAATTTTATTTTTGAATGCGTACCGTAACTACTTTTTTTTTATCTCATTCACACACACACAAAAGTGTGACCGGACGTCCGTTTTCCGGTGCTGAAAACGAGCCTATATATGTAGCAAAATAGTCACGGCTTGTATCAATATTTTATATGCAGTTATGAGAGAGCAGAGTTTTTGGCGCTGAACTTCGTGCGATTTCTTCGGAATTCAGCAGGTCGTAAAATCGTGTCGTATATCACTGCCTCCGTACGATTTTCGGATAAACTCACTCGTAAAGCGTGCGTGGACATACGATCTTCCGACCATCAGAATTCGCACCGTGTACGCCCGCCTTAAGTGTGTAACGTTGCTGTTTAAGCATAAAAAAGTTCTAAAGCACAAAGTCCCTCCAGCGGGAGTTCTTCTCTATATCAGTGTCACTGTTTCTGAACTCCTTGAGTTTCTCCTGGGAACGAACACGTCACAATATTCCTCATTTAAATAATTCATAGCATAATAAAGGGGCGGGGCCTAGTTGAGTTAGTTAGTAGTGTGTTAAACTGGTGGTTATGGAAAGGGGCGGGACATTTCATAAACACACTCGAAGCGCTCGACCAATCACAACACACTGATCCAGCCGACCAATCAGAGCACAGTG
This sequence comes from Rhinichthys klamathensis goyatoka, assembly GCF_029890125.1. Taxonomy (NCBI): domain Eukaryota; kingdom Metazoa; phylum Chordata; class Actinopteri; order Cypriniformes; family Leuciscidae; genus Rhinichthys; species Rhinichthys klamathensis. Next base: position 442,268 of record NW_026607061.1, on the reverse strand, counting down.
TGCTTTTCAGAAGGAGGGGCTTCATAGAGACAGGAACTAAACAGAGCGTTACTGACAGACTGGGAAGAGAGGAGCCGCAACAATGGAGAATATGAGGGAAAATAATCAACATTCAAGCATGAAAACCTGTTCTAGTAGAGCACGAAACAACATCAAGACTTTGAAAAGGTGCATAATAGGTCAACTTTAAAATTGCATAGGGTTTATTTTCTATCATTAGCTGGTTTATAATTATTAGATTTTACATTTCATGCCTGTTTTTGAAATCCTTTTTTATAAAATACTCTTCTTGATTTTGAGTAATATTATCAATTTGACTGTAATGAAACTTTTGGACGAGAACAAAACCTGAACTAAATTGAGCTGAATAATGACACTATTATCGTGTGTAGAGCTGCTTCATAGATGAAGCCAGTTAGTTTTTATAATTGATGAACTCTGTTATTGAACTGAACTGAGTCAACATTGACCTGACTTGAACTGAATAACGACACTATCGTCTTCCGTAGAGTTGCTTTATCATTGAATTAAAACTGCTTTGAAACAATCTGTATTGTATAAAGCGCTATAGAAATAAAGCTGTGTTTTAATGGTTTATCTCAGGCCGTATATGGATGCTGTCGTGTCATTGGTGACGTTGATGCTGGACACGGGGTTGCCGTGCTTCAGAGGACAGACTATCAAACTCCTGAAGTACGTTACTGAATATTAAATCATAATTTAATGCTCGAATCTGTCATTTATTCCTCTGAAACACTGATCGTCGTTCATTGTGTTCGGCAGGCAAAGGTTCAACCCCAATATGAGCGAGAAGGAAGCTGCGGCCTTCATGATTAAAGTCATCGAGCGCTGCTTCCTCAGTAGCAGGTAACAAACATCACTTATGTCACATGATATTCAAAGAAAGAGTTTAATTGTGAACGTAGAAAGACTCTTTGTCCACATTGGTTATTGCATTTTACCTAACATTGAGCAATACATTTGTTAACATTAGTTCAATGAAAAAAAACAAATGTTCATTGTTAGTTCAAGTTACAGTAGTGGTCAAAAGTGATGTCAGGCTAATCTTCACCTTTTATTAAAATATTTTAAAAAATTTGTATAGTTGTGCTTGAAGTCGATCCTCTTATTTGTGATGATAACGCAATGAAACATGACAAATTGTGCATCATAATATTTGGCCAGGCTGTCATACAAAGAAATTATGAACGCATGCAAAAACAAGAGAGAACCAATGAAATATTAATAACTGATTATGTATGTCAGTATGAGCTTTTTGTTTTTCTATGCATCTTTTTTCATAGTGAAATAAAACCTGTAGCTGGTTTTTTTTGCCAAATAATTTCTCAGATAAATACTTTAACCAAGTTTAGTGTTTTGATCTTCCCACATATATAAAATATTTAAAACATATAAAATATTTTCCTCATATTTTGATGGTTTAATCAAACTTGCAGTTGACCACTACTGTAGCTCCATGAAATTAACAGATACAGCACTTTTGATTTTAATGATTTATGTGTAAGCGTTAAAATGAACATTTACTAAAATAATAAATGCTTTAGAAGAGGTATCTTTCATTTTTAGTTCATGTCAACAAATCAAACCTCATTGTAAAGTGTTACCGTGAACGTTTATATCGAAATTCTGTGTTTCTCCAATACAGGAGCAAAACCTACGACATGCTGCAATACTACCAGAACCAGATCCCATACTGAGACCGGACCCGCACATCCGCCTTCCATCCGACTTCTCTTCACCGGCCTCAGATTGAGATCAGTAGTCACTATCAGTCTATTACAATCCTTTATGATGAGCACTTTATAGATCTGAATAATTCACCCACTCTGATTGGCTCAGATGGCAGCGTCCAGGTGTGTCACTTCCTGTCCGGCGTCCTCAGGGCCTCTCTAGTGATCCGCTGTACTCCAAAAGCTGCATGTGTGTCCTTCTATCTCCCTTTAAGGCAACTGCCATGACGGTGTGTGCGTGAGTTCTGACATTCCATGCGTATGAATACATCCTTTAACTCTACTTGAATCTTTACTGGGTTCAGTTGCGTCACCCAGGAAGCCATTTCTAAGACTATGGCACGAATTGCACTGTAGATTGTGTGCCGTCAGCAAATGACCTGTGTTATGCAATACATCAGTGTTTGTGCGTTGAGTTTCGTCTGTACGTTGTGTTCGGCACTGCACTGCAAAAGATGATTTTGTCTTGTTTTCCCAGAAAGAATATCTAAATATTCTTCAAACAAGACACATTTACCCGAGAAGCCAAACGAGTTTAATGAACATTTAGTGAGTCTATGCTTAAAACAAGAAAGTAAATCAGAAAAATACGATTTTTTTTTCTTGTTTTAAGCAAAAACGTAATGTTTATACCTTTTTCATAAAACAAGACTTAATATCTTGAGTCATTTTGCTTCTCAAGTAAATGCATCGTGATTTAAGAATGTTTACATATTTGTGCTGGAAAACACCACAGAAATACTGAGTAAGAAAATATATTTTTTTGCAGTGATGAATGGGTGAATCTCACGAAACCTGTCAGGAACCTGTTCTGAACATTATAGAAGTTAGAGATTTTCTAGAAAATCGTCTATTTTTCGGATTGTTAAGTTTTTGTATTGCATTGTGACTGTGCATGGCACATTTTTAACCACAATTTTTTTTATCAATATAATGCAAAATGTCACTTATTAATATTTATGTTATTGGTGGTATTTGTTGTACTGCCTTTAATTTGTGTTGATTTTTTTTTTTTTACTATAATACAAAAAAAATATTTACTGTATTGTACTGAGAATCCGGATTGAGAGAATGAGAATTACAGCAACAACAAAAAAAACGAGTACACTCTCTGAATGCATTACAGAGAATAAGAAGAAGAATGCAATTAATACAAATAATAAAAAAAGTATGCAAAATGCTCCTGAAAATAGGCCTTTCTTTCAGTGAAATCTCAATAAGTTTTCAGGGTGAAGTCTTGCTGTTTTCGTGAGATTCACTCCGATGTTGTTTGTGCGTTTACTCCTAACAGGGATCTTCAACCCAAAAAGAAAATGTAGTTTCCTGACCTTACAGAATATCATTATGTGTGTCATTTGGCATGTACTTTTCGTAAAAAAGATCTAATTTCATAGTGGTTTAAATAGGGAACCGCGAGCGTTATGTTCATTTCGTCGATGAAAGATTTGCTGTATAGTTGCTATTCCTCATATGCTGTCGTAGTTCCGCTGGTTTTTTACTCGCCGTCAGTGAATAGATATAAAATAATCTCTCTACAGTAGAGACAAAAGCTTTAGTCCTATGAATACTTTTCGTTTAATGTTACTCAAAGATAAGAGCTTATTAGCAACAATAGATTCTATACTCAAGTTCATCTGTAAGTATATATATATATATGTGCGTCTGATATTTGTGACAATAAGAAATATGCCAGAAAAGACTTTATTTCTGTGTATGTTTCATCTGTTTAATTTAGTGTTTTAATTGATTTGCATCACCATTAGCATCATTGACAATCACGTCGCTTGTTGAATTGTGTCCTGTGTAAATTCACGTTTGAGAGAAGCGTCACAACATGCTGGGAACGTCTCCTAACCTCATGAAAAGCCGTCGCTAGTCGCTACTGATATACGCCGTTTGTCCACATTTGCACTTTTAACATTTCATTGCTGTCAGTGTAATCAATCAAATGTATTTGTGAAGAGAAATGGACCTGAAATGACCTATTAAAATAGAAACACTTGGACAAAAATGTTTTCCTTGATTGCGTTCCATTATTCATTGTAGACAGTCGAACCTGATCCGTCTCTTGTGTGTGTGTTACACCTAGAGGACGCTTTAGATGCCGTGACTCCTGAGTCCTGAAGACATTAATATTGAATCGCCCGCAGAACTGCTGTGCTGATCCTGCTAAGAGTGACCGTCACATCACACACGCAACACTTACACACTCCTTATTAAACCCTTCCGAAATCCAAACTGACGTTTAACACTGTAAAATAAAACAATAAGCCCCACAAGAGTCTTTGCATAATGTAAAACTGTAATGCAAAGCAGATTAGCAATATGATAAAGTCATAAATAATGTTCGGTTTTATTGTTTACAGTTTTGTTGGCATAAACTTCTACCCAACAATATATATATATATATATATATATATATGCATCTAAAAAAAAAGTTCATAATATATATACACATATACAGTATATGTACAGTACCGGTCAAAAGTTTGGAAACACATTTACTATTTTTAATGTTTTTGAAAGAAGTCTCTTGCCTGCATTTATTTGATCAAAAATACAGTAAAACAGTAATATTGTGAAACATTAATACAATTTAAAATAATGGTTTTCTGTTTTAATATACTTTAAAATATCATTTATTCGTGTGATGAAAGCTAAATGTTCAGCATCATTACTCCAGTAGTCTTCAGTGTCACATGATCCTTCAGAAATCACTCGAATATTATGATTTATTATGAACGCTGGAAACAGTTGTGCTGGTTAATATATATTTTTATAACCTGTGATACTTTTTTCAGGATTCTTTGATGAATAAAAAGTTAAAAAAGAACAGCATTTATCTAAAATAGAAATCTTATGTAACAATTTACACTACCGTTCAAAAGTTTGAGGTCAGTCATTATTATTATTATTTTTTTTTTTATTCAGCAAGGATGATGTGTTAAATTGATCAAAACTGATAGTAAAGATTTATATTTTTACAAAAGATTTCGAACTAAAAAATATTTATTCATATATAAACAGTATGTTGGGTGTCTGTGTAATTTTACCATAACATGTATGTACGTGTATGTGTGTGTGTGTATATATATATATATATATATATATATTTATAATATGTGTATGTGTGTGTGAATACACACTACCGTTCAAAGGTTTGGGGTCGGTACGATTTTAAATACTTTTAAAAGAATTCTCTTCTGCTAACCATGGCTGCGCTTATTTGATTAAAAATACAACAAAAATCAGTTATAGTATTAAATATTATTCCAGTGTAAATCAGCTGTTTTCTGTGTGAATATATAGTAAAGTGTAATTTATTCCTGTGATCAAAGCTGAATTTTCAGCATCACCAGTGTCAGTGTCTTCAGTGTCAAATGATCCTTCACAAATCAGTATAATATGAGGATTTGATGCTCAAGAAACATTTATTATTATTATCAATGTTGAAACAGTTGTTGGTCTGTCAGTTGTACAGTTTTTTTTTTTTTTTTTAGGATTCTTTGATGAATAGGAAGTTCAAAAGAACAGCATTTGTTTGAAATAGAATCTTTTGTAACATTATAAATGTCTTTACTGTCCTTGATAAATAAAAGTATTGATTTCTTTCCTCCAACAAATAAAAATAAAATTCTCACTGACCCCAAACTTTTGAACGGTAGTGTATATATATATATATATATATATATATCAAATAGTAATACAATTGTTCTGTATTTTTACTATTTATATTTCTTGATTTCAGTTCTTTGACTGTATAGAGGCCAAAAGCAGTTCATTCCACTGTGGTTTTCTGTAAGTTGAGAGCGAGAGAGATCTGAGAGCTGGATCTGCTTTGTAAGAGAACTGTAGCACAAGAAGCCTCAACTGTCTCCAGGAATTCCACTTCCACATCCATACATTAGTGGAAATACTGGGTTGCCACGGCAACGGTTCCCTCAGCACTCAGGGGTGGGGGAGGTGGGAGTGGGCCGCAATAAAAAGGTGTTGCCACTGATTTCTCCCGTCTCCTGAAACATGCCCATTTATTCTCGACAGGGCAATTTTCAGCGAGCGCGATTGAAGCCCTCCCTTCTGTCCGGGACACGGCTGGAGGCGCGGCGGGTGGGGGTGCGGGGGTGCAGACAGAAAACACTCAGTGTGTTTCATAGCCGGTTTGGCGCAGAGACCACAGAGGATTCTGCAACTCATGAGCAGAATCAAGCGCATTACCTGCACCTGCACTCATTGAACATCACAGTGAAGAGAGCAGAATCCTGTGTGTGTGTGTGTGTGTGTTTCGATGAGGGATGTCCTGGTGGGATTGCTCTGGGCAGGAGCGCAGGGCTTGCATTAGGGCTCCACTACTGATACTCTCATTTTTAATGAGCTTAGAGATTATGGGCTTTAATGTGTAGCTGCTCGTCATGACAACGTGCCAAGAATACTTTAAACTAAAGGCCTGTTCACACCAAGAACCATAACTATAACGATTCCTATATTAGCATCCACACCAACACAGGATATTCTATTTATTCTAAGCGCACAATGCAGTTTTGTCATCTGGCGCTTTAAAGTTTATATATATATATGACAAAACTGCATCGTGCGCTTAGAATAAATAGAATATCCTGCGTTGGTGTGGATGCTAATATAGTAAACATATATATATATATATATATGTTCCTTGAAGTTCACTCATAATGTTATTAAAGTTTTTTGCACCAAAAAAATAAATGAAATATGGGAAAAATGATTCTTTTCCACCTTCATTCTGAGCCTCTGTCTGAAATGACCTGTTTTTAAGGCGCGGCTCCTTTAAGGCTTGTCAGTAACAGACACTGTTCTGATTGGCTAAAGTCATTGCAACAGTATCAACACCCACTTGTTATTAAAAACATGATCCAGATGAAACCATAATTTAAAGACATAGCATTATGAAATCATTTACTTACGGTTTGTGATGCAGCCGCTGTCAGTTTCAATACAGTTGCTGCTTCATCTTTCAACTAAAGTTTCTTTGTGAACTCTCTATTACACTGTACCTCGCTGACTAAACAAAATGCTGTATAAATAAAATTTTACTTTAACGAATGATAGATGTTGTTAGCTGTTTGAATGTGAACTAATGTCCACTTGAGCTTTAATCGAACACTGAAAGCATGTTTTGACATTTTAAATGAAAAAATGTCTGTTTCTTTGTTTATGTGACCTGAAATATCGCAGACTGATTGGTCAATTAATGACCAATTCATTTGCAATGCTAAACCAGCAGCTTTCCTTTTCTGCAAATTATACCACAGATGTGTAAACAAATTGAACTCTATTTACTTTCCTAATAAATGTTCCTGGTCTTATTTTTTGAATGATTCATCAGTGAGTTACTCTAAAGAAAAAATCAAATGTTTGTCATAATTATTCATCAATTATTCTCCACTTCTGAAACAACTCTTTTTTTCAGCTGACATCAGGGTTATTATTATCCTTTATTAAAATTGATAAAATAAACTAAATATTAACTGAAATTAAATAAAAAAAATTTAACTTATTTCATCTCAGTTAGTTGACCAGGGAAAATTTCTCATTTTCATTTAGTTTAGGTTGAAGTAAATTAACTAAAACTACATAAACTAAAACTTAAACACTATATATACATATTTTAAGAATAATAACAATGATAAAATACAGAACAAAAAAAACTTTCATTTGAATGAAAACAGAAAATATATATACAGTGCGTGCAGAATTATTGAGATGGTCCTCACTGCAGAACATGAAATCCACGGGGAGGAGTCGGATCCAGATCCAACTCCTCCCACCTTACATATACCTAAACCTACCCATCTCCGCCCCCTGATCCCTAAACACACCCCTAATCCCTAAACCCACCCCTAATCCTACCCATCTCCACCCCTCGGATCTTGATCCGACTCCTCCCTGTGGATCTTATGTACTGCATTGAGGTGCTACTGGAATTATTAGGCAAGTTGTTTTTCTGATCATATTTTTTTTTTTGCAGGCACATTTTACCAATTCCAAACCACATTAATCTTAATAACTACAATGAATTTTGTATTTAATCATTTATAAGTGATATATAATTGTTCATGAAGGCTGGAAATGAAAATCGCCTTATATTCATGTGTGCATAATTATTAGGCACATTTTCTTTTAAAGATAAAATTAACAAAAAAGAGATTTAACTCAGACTGAAAAGTAAAAGATTATTAATGAGAAGGATGCAATACCAGAAATTGCAGCATGACCATTGGACAGTGAAATGCTCATTGGGTCAGCAGGGTCAGACAAGCACAGGTGGAGAAGAAAAGACATGTTAACTGCAAAATAATTAAGAATTAAGTGTGAAACCATCAGGAACCCTTTAGTCTGCGGCTTTAATGTGGTTTGGAATTGGTCAAATGTGCCTGAAAAAAAAAAAAAGATCAGAAAATCAACTTGCCTTATAATTCTGCACGCACTGTATAAAAAAAATAACACTGCTGACATCACCCCGTCTAATTGTGTTTTCAAATCCTCTCCTCCAATCACATGACTCCGCTCAGGTATGAAACGCCCACTTTTAAAGGTAGAACAGGCCATTTGTTTTATAAACACTTTGTTATACTGGTTGAAACTCTTTACTGCAGTCAGATGGTACAAGCACTATAAGTTATGTTCATTATTATTGTAATGTTATGTGCTTTGAGAGGGCCTGTTCACATATCGCGTCTTTTTCGCACTCAAGTTCGTTATTTCAAATGTAGGCGCGCGGTATGCGCGCTCATAATGGAAGCGACGCGCTCATTTTTTCCAAGCGCGTCCGCGCCGTATCGAGATAAAAACATCTCAACTTTTCAGAATGCCGCAAGCGCACCGTAGGTCACGTGACAAGATCAAGCACAGCAATGACAGACGCCTCCGGAGCGCAACCGCCCTAGCGCTTTGGGAAAAGGAGAACGCGGCGCGCCTAGCGTTTTCTGCGCGTTTTTAGGCGCTATATGTGAATGGCGCCTAATGCCGTCTCTCCTCTCGTGATTTTTATTTATTTAACCTTTATTTTACCAGGTAGGCCGATTGAGAACAAATTCTCATTTACAACGGCGACCTGGCCAAGATAAGGCGAATAAATGTGCAAGACAACATAGAATTACATAATAAGTACACATAACACAGAAGTGCAAATATAAATTAACACAATGTGAAACACAATACAGCAGTACAGGGTCAAGAAAACAGAATAAGGTGTATATGAATCCTGTTGAGCAGCATAGCTAAGACACTAGAAAATATATTTTAGTTTTTTTTTATATATTTTGATGATGCTTTGCAGACTCTGCTGTACACACTCATGTGTTTTGAAGGAGGTGTGGCTTTGAAAACGCACTGAAGGAAGGAAGGATCTCATGCTTTCAAAGCTAGCTCGCTCTTGCTAGCCTCTCTGAAATCGCCTACTCTACCTTTAATGGTCCACTCTTGTAGTTCAAGAACACCGTGGTCTGGTCACCTAAAAATCCAAACATGTCAAAGTTCATAATCGCAACATTTAGTATTTAGTAAAATATCCAGTAAAATGCAATCTCAACGGCACTCTGCATCCAAGACATCCAGTATTACTGTAGTATTATTATTAAGCTACAGACCTCATCGTATCCTTTTAAGCACGTAGACGAGGCCGTACGCGTGATCTTGATCACAGACCCTCTGCTCTCTCCGACACACACACACACACACACACGCACACACACACACACACACACACACACTTAACGCAACATGACAGTGATGAATGGGCCGCGAGCGCGCTGATGCACGTGCTGTCGGACCCTCAGTGGATCTGCATACAGCGGGGGCGCGCCCGGCGCGGCCTCGGCCCATGTGACCCATTAATGTTAATCAAACGGGCTTGACAGTTCCTGATTAAAAATGTTGTTCTAGAGGCCAGGCTTCACTGGAGCAGGAACATTCGTTGCATGTGAAACAACATTTAGTATGTAAACTCTGTATGTAGTACTCTGTAAAGCTGCTTTGAAACAATATGTATTGTGAAAAGCGCTATACAAATAAATTTGAATTGAATTGAATTGAATTGAATGTGAAACAGCAAGGGTTTGAGTGCATCGCACAAACACACTGTAATCAGGAGGAATATAATAATGATTCTGATTCCTTAATGGTTTTGTCTATGGTTCATTATGAGGAAGAATAAACAAACAAACAAAAGTTTGGGGTCAGTAAGATTTTTTAAAGTCTGCATTTATTTGATCAAAAATAATATTGTGAAATAAATATTGTAATAAATTGTAAAATGTGATTTATTCCTGTGACCAAAGCTGAATTTTCAGCATCATTACTCCAGTCTTCAGTGTCACATGATCCTTCAGAAATCACTCTGATATGATGATTTGCTGCTCAAGAAACATTTCTGATTATTATCAATGTTGAAAACAGTTGTGCTGCTTCATATTTTTGTGGAAACCATCATACATATTATTCTGGATTCTTTAATGAACATTTATTTAAAACAGAAATCTCTTGTGACATTATAACTGTCTTTAAATAATTTAAAGTGTCTATGTCGGGTTCAATTTTTTTTTTTAGATATATTAAATACGGGTTAGATGTCTGAGTGAAAATGTAATTATCATTAAAATTATAACTGTAATTACCCTACAGTAAGCTTTATAGCCATTTCTGTCAAGATCATATTTTTAAAACACAGCTGAGCTGTGACGTCAGAAGAGGGAGTCATGCCACAAACGTTCTATTCAAGTATGGAGAGTTTTGAGTCTGAGCAGATCCAAAATCCCCCTCAAAATCCCCCCACAGCCATACCGAGCCTCCCAGGCATGAGACAGATGAGGAGGCAAACAGAAATTTAAATAATTCCTATCGAAGAAACATAAATATCTGGTGAAGATAACCAGTGGAGAGTTGGGCAGGTGTATATCATAACTTAGAGGTGGAACGGTACATGTATTTGTATTGAACCGAAACGGTACGGCCGTCACGGTTCGGTGCATGAATAGGCTACACGAGTATAAAAATAAATAAAACTCGCGTGCAAATTAATTAATGCGGAACTACTGTTAGATACGCGGGCTGTTGGTGTGAGAGAGAGAGAGAGAGAGAGAGAGAGAGAGAGAGAGAGAGAGAGAGAGAGAGAGAGAGAGAGAGAGAGAGAGAGAGAGAGAGAGAGAGAGAGAGAGAGAGAGAGACGCGGGCGCGATCGAACAGTGGAAACATAAAAACTGGAAGAAATGTGCGCTGCAAATGACCGAAGTCTTGGATACCGAAGCAGCACTGAAGTCAGCGCGTTTGGTCCGAACAAAGTTGACCCAGGCACGGAACACAGACCTGCTTTTTGGGGGAAAAGTGGACTCTGTGACGGTGTGACCGGTTTTGACTGTGTTTTAGCACCCAGCACAAACCCAGTAATTCACCATTGTGAAAATACGCCTGCGTATACCTAACTAACTACCTAACTTAAATAGCTAACTAAATAAATAAATGTCCTAATCACTCATTCTCTCGCTCTATCACTCGTACAATTATCAACACAGCTCACAAACTCACTTTCTCCGCGACCTGGGGAGACGTTTCCCTCTTATGACGTCAAGCGATCCGTTTGGGCGGAGGAGCAGTTTTAAGTGAGTAGCCTACTGAAAATAACGAACTTTTTCATCTTATATTCTGCCTTTAGGTATCGAAAATCATACAAAACAATACAACAACTTGTCAAACGTGTATTTCCCCTAACTATTTTGTGTTGATCATAAATTTAACCTGACATACGCACTTTAACCTGTCTTTGACCTAAAACTTTTAAACAGTATGACTGGAAAATATTCCATACGGCTATATTTTTTGCTTTTCTGTTATTGCAAATATTGTAATTGATTTACATTGTTTCCAAGACTTCTTGTTAAAAACCTGATAATTGTGAAATGTGCTTATTTTCATAGTCTGCTTACACATTGTTCATTATATTGGTTTGTGAATCCAGTTAGTTAATCAAATCTGCAAACCTCACATTAAACATTAATACACATTATATTACATTACATTATATTAATACACAGTAACATTTATTTTAAGATGACAGTTATTACTACATACTTACTATAGTAATAACAGCAAATGATGCATAATTACAAGTAGGGTTAGTTAAGTAACTACACCTAACCGTAAGTGCATGTAGTTAATAATATTACTCAGTATTTATTTTAACAAGTACATGTAACTACGTCAACTTAAAATAAAGTGTAATCACATTAATACACCATATGATTCAAAAACATTCTTACAGGTAGCAGCAATTTCAGCATCATGCATCTTTCAAAAATCAACTGTACCTTTGAATTACCCAGTCTAGCATCATCATGTGCAACGAAGAACAAAGAAAAGGGAAAAAAAAGGCATCAGAATTTCACATTAAACCTTTTTTTCTTCTCGCTGTCCTTTGTGGCCCTTCAAGCTCAGGCAAAGGAGCCCATTATGTGTTGCCCTAAAGCCTGTTTTGTAAAGCGCCATGGCACAGTGTAAATAGAGAGCAGGGGGACGGTCTCTCTCTCTCTCTCTCTCTCTCTGAGAGGCTGCTGTACTATTCCATGTGAAAGGATCAATATGCTAAACTCTCGCAGTGCCCACCACCTGTAGGGTCGTTTCTTTTGGGCCGTTGCACTGTCAGCCTGGCAGTCTGTGCCATTACATTCAGCCCAGTGAAAGAAAGAGTGAAAGAAATAAAGAGAAGAATAGACTCGATTCTGCCGGACGGGCTCGCATGTATCCCCCCTCCCCTCTCCTCTCCTGCATTAATCCAGGGTTCGAGGGGCAGCTGCTGTACTGGTGAGGCCGACACCTGGTGCAACACTTCTTATGCAAACCGCAGAGAGAAAAGGCCCAACCGAAGGTGTCTGGCAAACACTTTAGGACTTTCCATCCAAATAAATGACATGCAATGTCTTTGAGAATATCACAGAATAAAAGAGGCACCAAAAAAAACTCTTTTCAATTGCTTTTGGCACTTGCCTAATGCTGCTATGTGGTGTTAGGAATGCCTGTTGCGATGCACATTTTTCTTATAGTTGTTCTTACAGGCACAAGTCTAGATATGGCTCATTAAGTGCAGGAGTTTGTTCAAACCACCAGCAATAGCTTTGCCTTAACCAACATCAACATTTTCGGATGCAAATGTGCATCACGCAGCAGATGCCACGATCACGGGCATTGGACGCTGAAAGGCCTTTCATGCATTTAAGGGCTTCCTGCAAGATCTGCATGTGATTTTGCCTCCTCGCAGATGTGTCTATAGTTAATCTATACTTAGCAGACGGGTCGAGCGGGGGGAGGCGGCATCAACATACAACTCATTGTGCCTGAAACTGACCCCATTCAGGGTCATTTGGCATGTGACACCACTTGAGGCGGGGCTTAATGGCCCTGTAGAATCAGCCACACAAGGACCATAAAAATGCCAACCCTCTTTTCCCTTGGGGTAGGGAGGTGCACGCTGGCCTCTTGACATACACTGGCAAGCCTGGAAGGGTGGAGGGGGTGGAGGGACAAAAGGAGGGCCGGTCTAAACGGCCACGAAAACGCAGAGCAAAATAGAAAGAAAAGCACTGGTGAAGGAGCGAGCCGCCAACTCTGATTGGTGAAGCTCTGAGAGGGACTCCCAGATGGCAGATGGACCCCTTGTGCCACGGCCGGTTAAGAGCCCGTCTGGGGGAGGGGCCCAGATCCTCTCGCTCTCGTCATTAATCATCGCTGACCCCCGGGCTCACTGACGCAACATTCGGCTGTGGATGGTGTAGAAACTCAAGTGCAGTTTGAATGTGATTAGGACTGGAAAGTAGCGTTGACTTAAATGTCTATGAACTTGGAATGTTTCGAAATCAGCAGAAAATCAAGTTCAATCAATAATAAATATAAAGCAATGCATTAAAGTTACAACGGATGTAAATTAGGCATTTTAAGGCCACAAAACACCTGGTACCATATATTATTGCAGAAGCACTTGCGTGGATTCTTCCTTTAAAGCTATTCTAAATAAAACGCTTTGAGGGCACAAAATGTCGAGGTATGACATTTTTGTTACAGCACTGACATTAGTTCTTTAAAATTAGAGCTATAAAATTGTCCACATCATCATTTAAAGGGTTAGTTCTCACAAAAATAATATTATCCCATACTTAACTCACCCTAAAGGCCATCCTAGGTGTATATGACTTTCTTCTTTCAGACGAACACAATCAGAGTTATATTAAATAATAGAGTTTTGGAAGGCCAAAAAAGCACATCCATCCCATCAAGTAATCAATATATAGCTCCAATTGGTTAAGAAAGGCCTTCTGAAGCGAAGCCATGCATCTTGTTAGAAAAATATCCATATTTATAACTTTATAAACTATAATCACTGGCTTCCGGTAACGGCCGTACGCGAGTCTAGATCCGGCAGAAGAGTGACCTCTGACCCCACAAATGACGTATTGATGAACGTGGAAGCGCAGAGGATATTTTGTTTATAAAATAAACAAATTTGATCTACTAAAATAAAGTAGATAAAGTCTACTCTCACCTAAGCTTACACTACTCCTACATCCTATGTCATGTGTCGTAAATTATGGGATCATTTGAAATTTTGGGTGAACTAACCCTTTAAATGACTACTTTTCTAGGCGGATGAACTTCTAGTTATTCGTTTACTTCCAATGTTTGGATTTATGTAAAAAGTTATTTTCCTGCATCATTGCATGGTCCATGCTAAAGCTACAGAGTTTTCTGGCCTTCATAGATAGTCAAGATAGTTGAAATATCAGTTTATATCTTTTCACAGACATGGTCAAAAAGTTATGTTTACAGCATTTACTTCCATTGCAAGTGACAAAAGCAAACAAACAGGAAGGAATTCAAACACACCAGAATTGTTTGATCAAGATTTTAATGAAAAGATTCTAAAATGACTTCTGGTAGCTGTACATTAAGACTGTGAACGTGAGATGAGCTCTGTACACCGTGTTTCATTCACATGAGACAGAATTCGAGCTGCATGTAGCTCTGACCTGAATACAAGCTCTCTGAGGAAGGCGAAACCGCCGTGTTGTTCGCGGGCCGTGTTCAAGGCTGACCGAAAACACACACGCAACGGTAATTCCGACTAATAATCGTCAACTTGTCTTTCTTCACAAGTGTGCCAAACTCTTTTTTTCTCCCCAAATTCCTCTCTAATCTGACATCCTGCTTCCATTCAAACTGAAAATAAATATTAATCAACATATAAAGTTATTGGAATGCTTATGAAGGTGGAGTGGACAGGCTAGGATGACTAACGCTCTAGCATTTCAACGTGATATGGCGTTTAAGCGAAAACATATGGGAAACATGCCCACCTGCTATGCACATGCTTGTAAATCTGGCTTTGGTTTAGTTTGGTTTGATAACTTGAGGTCCCTACGATAGCCTAACACTTACCAGTTATGTTGACAGAAAGAAAAAAAAATACTATTTGGGATATGTAGAATTGGACAAAACTACACATTAGCAGCAAAATAGTGTGAGATAAAATTGTCTAAAAGTTTGCTATTTGTATATAACTGATAAGATGTAATCGCCTAGATCTTGAGTAAAGGACCTCAGTGAGAACTTAGAAAGTGCATTTTATAAAGCTTAAAGATATGAGATCTTACCGTGATGCATTCTGTTCGCTAATGAGAAAGTGAAGAGATTTCTTAGGCAAAACCTTTGGCTCTGTTGGGCACTTGCAAAAAAAAAAAAAAAAAAAAAAACGGAATCGGCCGGTAGCCTTGAATCACAGCGTGCGACAACATGGCAGGTTTCAGTACACAAAACACAACCTTGAATGCCTTTGACACAACTCTAAAGGGTCCCTTCCTGTATCAGTGGGCAGAGGCGTACAGACAGAGAACATTCAAAATCGACAAACAGCCTTCAAGTGTCCGTGACAGAAAACACATGATCCAGAGCACGTGCATGCTTTGAGTGAGATAAGAATTACAAAAATGATGTGGGATACATCCTTTATGATGGACACTTCATGGAGAAATACATTCCTCATGTCTACGTCTTCACAGGTTTGAAAATGATCTGTCGTGTCTTTTTTTCCTTTTATTTTTTTTATTTTAAATTTACCTCTCAGCTTACTACAACAGAATAAACTCAAGACCCTGAAGACACGTCGTCTCACCCAAAGTGACCTCTTAAAAAGTGAAAACAGGATCAAACAAATAAATACATTCATCACTGACAATAGACATTTGATAAAAAAAGTGAACACTGTCAGTAAGTGTTTGCACCAATGCAGACGGAGGAGAGGCCAGTCGGTTTTTAAGTTGCTTCTTTTGTGGACAAATGAAAAAAAAAAAAAACTGGCAGCTCAGAATACAAACAACACGTTTAAAACAATAGACTAAAATAAACAAAAAGAGAGATGATTCAAAAAAACCTTAAAAAATAAAATATATTCATTTATATTTATATTTATATATATAGATAGATAGATATGCAGCAAGTCCTAAAAAGTTACTTTGAGGTAAATGTGTATGTAGTTTTATTTCATGCGTATTTACATATAAAAAAAAAAAAAAAAAGCAGCGATTTATAAAAATAATCATGTCAACGATAATATGATTTTCATAAGGGATGTCTCGGCACGTCTTAAAGGGCCAAATCGCAAATCAATAAATGTAGAAGCCCACCGAAGTCAAAAGCACGCGGCTACGTTCACAGGGTAAGACACGCGGTTACGATTCGGTTTGCTTTCGTTTAAAGTGGTGACCTACACAGAAGCAGGATCAAACTGGCCTCCCCTCACCTGAGGTCTATGACTGTAAAGAGTTTATGTAAACAATGAGATATTATACACAAGTATCTTTAAATGTCAATCAATCATTCAAAATGTGCTTTGGTTTAGAAAATAGTCTGAAAATTTGGGTATGAGCTTTTATCTTATTAGTTTATTCATTTTGCGCTTACTAGAATGTTTTTTTTCTTTTTTCTTTTTTTTGTTTTGTTCAAAAACACTCTGGAACTTAAAAGTAAAACATCTCTGGCTTTGTTTTTGTTTTGTTTAATTGAAGGCGTTTTGAAATGGGAACACACTCGTAAAATCTATTTCGTAGGAAACTAGCGTTTTGTTTTTCATCAATAAAATACAGAAATTGACACAGTATTGACACAGTCTTACAAATGTAGTCGAAAGCTCTGCATTTCAAAATATGCAGAACTATCCCTGAAGATTTGAAGTAGAAATATTATTGTCACAGTTTGAAACTTTTTGTCATCCTTTTTCTGCTCTCCCAGTTCTCTCAGCTATAGTCTCAAACGCTGGGATCGACAACAGAGCCCAGCATCACCCAAGACATCGGTTCTTTGATGGTAATCAAATGAAGAGCTTGTAAATTAGTAAGATATCAGTGGGAACTTTTTCCTGGAATCCTGATCAGTACAACTGACATCAGAAACATCAAAAATATTTAAAAAGTCTCCCTGAGTTGAGATGTGTATCAACACCAGAGCGCACTTATACTGTAACAAAACAAATTTCAACATCCAAGATATGCACAACCTTGAAAATGAGACTTTTTGTTGAAGGTCTTGCATTCAGTTAAAAGTTATAACAGGCTATTGGGGTTAGCTTTGGTGTTAATGCTGCAAAGACATGAATATTGAGTGTTTAGAGAAATTATAAATGTCTCCAATGTATTGAATTTGAATAACTAATGGAGACACTTGAAAATTAAACTTGAATAAGCTCAATTAAAGACCAAAAGGATTCCAGGAAAAAGATGGCTGTAAACATTGCTCCGTTAACACGACTATAGCGGCACCCCACAGTTCATCGTTAGCAAGCACAAACAAGCTTTTGGAGAAAGAACCAAAAAAAAAGGAATGCCATTAAGACTTTTACATTAAGATGGCTAAGAATTATTCATGGAATGTGATACACTGGGATTGGCAAATTTTTTTATCTGTAACAGAGTTAAGAAATGAAGATGGCAGCGAAGAATTCAGCACTGGACTATACATCCATCAGCGTTTACCCAACACTGACCATGTAACATTCACTCGACAGTTACCAGCATTTTGAATAACCATAAATTATTTTTAACATGCACACTTTACATAATACCTATACCTCGAATGAATAAATGATAATGGTTTTTACGCGACGCCACATAACTTAGCATCGTTTTAGAACAAGGTTTTATTTGGGGCTGATGACTAATAAGCAATCCAGTGCATCAATTCCTCCTCACTCAGTAAGCTTTCCAAGTATGGTCGACATGTAACAAAAACCTACAACACTCGTAATGCTCTCGCACGTTTTTTTTTTCTTGCTCTGAACTAAAACAAATTAGTCCTTTTGAAGTTCTTCAAAGTCTCTCTGCAGACAAAGTAAGAAACCAAAAGACACTCTTGAGAAACTAACTGTAAACTTAAAAAAACGGAAAGCCAGCGGCCCACCATCCACCAGAAGACAGAAGTTCATTGGTTTTTAGTAAAATGTCAAGTACAAACTAACATCCCACTACATTGCTCTTC
The DNA here is from genome assembly GCF_029890125.1 of Rhinichthys klamathensis goyatoka. Classification (NCBI taxonomy): domain Eukaryota; kingdom Metazoa; phylum Chordata; class Actinopteri; order Cypriniformes; family Leuciscidae; genus Rhinichthys; species Rhinichthys klamathensis. The sequence goes on along the minus strand of NW_026607061.1, from coordinate 423,975 downwards.
ATGAAGAACTAAAAGACAAAAGTACATCCTTACCTCCTGCAATGCAATCTAAAACCTTTGGTAGGGATATTCTACAGGAAACATTTGTTGGTAAGCCATTCTCCCCAATATTAAATTTATCTTTGGATTTCTCTGACATAAAACTCTCAATACCTTAAATACATGCGCCCAAAGAAGCTATTCTCTACATTAATGCTTTAAAAAAAGAAAAACCTTTGTTGATGGGCAGGTGACAACTACTTTGAAAGCCTCAGTGAACTTTATACATCTATATTCAGAGACCTCCATAGTTCCAATGAATGTATTGTTCTTAATTAAGAGGTAGCAATGAGACAAGTCCATACGGACTCGCCTTGTTCAGTGAAGGGAAAAAATGTAATTTAAAAAAAAGAAGTGAAAAACAACAGTACCGACAGAATTTATGAAGTTCAACATCACTAAAATGAACCCTGCCCAACCCATCACCCAAACCAACCCAACCCTCTCTGATCCCAAAAGAAATAAAGGAAAGAATTTCCAGTTAAAACAATCACAGAGGCATATCAATAAGTTATCTAAAGAAAACTAAAAACAAGTACCTTTAAGTTTGGCTTTTCTTTGAGAGTAAACCCCTATATGCTAATACGAGTAAACAACAAAGGACACCCATGGCCTCTCGTCACCACTTTGCCATTGGCTTGCATCCAGATGTATGAGCAGGGTACATTATGGTATTTCCATGCTAAATCTGATAACTGAATCAACCACAGTACAAAACTTATCAACGACCCTGTATTCCAGCTACACCTAGAATAAAGCCAATGGATGTGATGTGCAGAGTAGGTATACTGGGATATGTTTGGTTCGATGCACAAAGCTTTTATGAAACACCACATAAATGATGACAGACAAGCCATCTTGCATGTCTGACAACACTATCTTTGAGACCCTTAGGAGACACTTCAAAGAATTTAACCTTTCTATATAGAATAACCTGGTCATTACAAGCCCAAACCTTGCTGAGAGTTTTACATGGACTATACCACCAGAACTCTCGAGAGTGATACTTTAACAAGGACCAAGACTGGAAAGAAGGAATATTTCTGGGATACCAAGAAAAACAATCAGGCAGCCAACATGGACTCCAGATATATCGTAAAAGCAAAAGCAGTGGTTGAGAGTGGTCACAATATCCCAAGAAATCATACAGCAACATTAGTACCCAATTTTTACATTCACAGCAATATTCAAAAAGAAAAAAAAAATCATAAGCCCATAAACTCATACCGGTTGGTTTATTCTTTCCATTGTTGGGGCTCATTGTTTGAAAGGCTCCTCCTGTAATTTACAGCAGAAGAGAATCCTGCTTTGGGTTTTCGGCTCCTTGCAGTGTACTTCAAAAGGAAGAGGTGTGCATTGACTCTTTTTGCTGAGGGTCTTCTGTTCAAGGTGTCTTTGGCTTATGACGGAGAGGTATGCATTCGTAGGTGGCTAATGAGGTTACGCTGCTGAGTAAATTTCCCCCCACATAGCTGACATTCGTACGGCTTCTCACCTGAGTGAACCCGCATGTGCTCCGTGAGCCGGTACTGGCGGGTAAAGCGCATGCCGCACTCCTCACAGGCAAAGGGCTTCAGCCCCAGGTGGCTACGCATGTGGCGCGTCATGGTGCCACGTTGGGTGAACATCTTGCCGCAGATGTTGCAGGGGAAGGGACGGGTGAGCCAGTGGGTCTTTTCATGTTGACGAAGAGTGGCTGGATCTTTGTAGCTCTTGTTGCAGACCGAGCAGCTAAAGCGACGTGACTCTGTGCCGTGGATATGGGTTATTTGCGAAGACAAGTCTTCTGCTTCTACTTCATCTTCCTTTGGATAGGAATCATCATCCTCCTCTTTAATGTACAACTCTTCCTCTGTGTGGGTCTCCACATGGGCGTTCAGCTCCTCAGAGCTCGGGAAGCCTTTACCACAGGGAATGCAAACGTAAAGGTTGTCACCGAGTGCAGGCTCAAAGCCTTCCTGGCGGTAGACGTAATTGGCGCTATTCCGGCCACCTTCGCTCTCGCTCTGTCCGCTCTCTTCACTTTGCTCCTGTCCATTCTCTAAATCTTCCTCTTTACACTGGTAGGATGCTTTGGAGTTGCCATTACCTCCACCAGGGAGCCTCTCCCCAGACACTTTCAATCTTTTGGTGACTCCGTTGGGTAAAGTTTTAAGTTTTGTATCTTCAACCTTTTTGCCTTCACTTTTGGGTTGCCGCCTCTGCCGGGTAACCTGCCGGGAGCTTTTATGCAGGTCAACTTCTGGAGGTGGTTGGCTTTCTTCACATTCTCCTCCACCCAGCTCCATGGGCTCTCCAGCGGTGAGGTTTGGCGTGTTGGTGTTCTCATCAAATGAGGCACTGTTGGCTGTGGATTCTGAGGCAGACTGAGGTGATTCTTGTGGGATGCTGCTGGGACTGACTTCTTCAGTGGCTGTGCTCCCTGAGGGGCTTTTCTTGGAAAGGTCTAGGCCAAGTTCCTGCATGCCACAACTGCCGTTGCTTCCGTTCTTACTCGTTGAGGGACTGAGCGAATTCACAGAGGTGGCACCGTGGGCATTTCTTGCAAACATCTCGTCCTCAGACAAGTCATCTTTGAGTAGCTCCTCATGCCTCTTTGTCTTCTCACTGTCTTTTAACCCTGACATTTGGTTTGGAATTACAGGTGTAGAGGATAGCCTTTGGTTCCTAGAAGTTCTTCCATTGGTAGGCGTGGTGGGTTTATTAAGAAGGGATCTCCCATTACGCTTGAGCTTCTTCCTGCAGAGAGCAGCTAAGTCATGAAGTTGGAGGTAGCTTGCTGCCGTTAGAAGGGCATTGAAATTTTGGTCACTGAACTGATCAGATGACAAAAGCTTGCCAGTGTAAATGAAGTCTAGAACCTGCCGGAAAACCGACGGGTTGACCATGTCTGTATCGAGGTTAATCAAGTTGTCATGAAGGATAAGGGATTTGAAATAGATACTGCTGGCTGCCAGAATGTTCTTGTGTGCCCGAAAAAGGGCATTTTCTACTACTATAATCACATCACAGAGATAACCTTTGGCTCTTTGTTGGTTTAGCTGCAGCAGCAATTGTTTGGCATGATTTGGCAATTCCATTTCCTCCAACTTTTTCTTCACCTATGAAACCTAAAACAGAAAAAAAAAGTTAGTTATTGTCAAGGGGGAAGAAAACATTCATGTTTTACAGCAAACACTTGTAGCAAAAACTTGTTTCTGACCCATGTTGACATATTTGCAATTGGGTGTGGTATACTGAAGCACCCGTCCCTTATTTTTAAACAGTCAATAGTTACATCACAGCTTTCTGGTCAGTCGCAGGAGGATCTGATTGGACAAAATCCTGTGCAGTGCAACATTAGTGACAAATATTTTTGGTTAACTTTACAAACAAAGGATAATTGTATAGATTAAGTGTGTATAGCTGCTAAAAATAAATTGTCAATGTTTCAGAACACTAGTATAAAGATTAAGTGAAGCCACAAAACTCTTATGACCAATCCACATCATCAGAATACAATCAAACAGAACAGGGTCTTAAATAAAGTCTAGAAATGATATGCTCTAAATTCAAACTTTTAAGCACAAATCCAGACCATAGCAACTATGGTATCTGCTGTCAGAGCATGCTTGTGGAGAAAGCATAGTCTATATAGTATGATAGTATCCATAAGCTGGCATCTTATTCTTCAAGTGTGGACAATTTCTCAACTTTCAGCTAAAAGCAGAGAATGAATAAAAGGCTTGAACAGTAACAGTGAATTTCTTTTCTTCTGAGGGCGTCCACTATGGCTTAACGTCCCTGCCAGCAGTCATTAATGCCAGCCTCCAGGGTCATTCCCTTTGTTGTGATATGGGGGTTGGGTGAAAAAGGCTAGTGGACGTCAACGACGGGCCTGTGTGACAGACAGCTTGAAACCTGAGCTGGGATATCACCAAGGGTGTGGTGGGAAACAGGTAAACCAGCACCCTTTCCACAGGACGAACAGGCCTCAGCTTGCAGCAGAATCTTTGTAATGCGGCAAAGAAGGTTTCTGGCACTCAGACCAACCGAGACTGGCGTGTCAATTATCTTTGCACAAAGCCCAAACACATTTTCACATTTCACAACACTGTGATTATTCAATGCCTTCTTTCAGGACAATTGACGACAAAAATTAGCCAGGCTACCCGCCCCTGAGGAACTTTTTTTTTTTTTACTGGATTATTGTAAAAGTTTCCCTTGCATATTTGAGTCAATAAAATCCATAATGATACAGATTTAAATGAAAGCCTAAAAATAACTACTTCAGAAACGTGTTTACAAACCATGCTGAATATTTATCAGTTGCTCCAGTGAAGTCAGTCTTACATAGATTAACTATTTATTATGTACAACCAAGTCAAAACCAATAATGGAGACAGGAAACCAGTCAGCAGAATTTCAGTCAGCAGAGTTCACGACTGTTTAAAGCTAACTAATGATTACTCAGGAATTTGAAAAAAATAAATATGAAGTGAACTTCACTAGATATTTAATTCCCACCAATGTAGTACATTAAAAGGGCAAAAATGTAAAGCAACAGCTTATGAATAAAAAAAAACTCCATTTCATACTTCATTATAAAGGGAAAACAGGCTGAGTATTTTAATACTATTTCATGTTTACAATCTGAACAAAGTCTGAACCCTAAATGGCTTCTCTCATATCTCCAGTTACTTGTCACATAAAAACCAGTATGCCCAGACATAAAACTAAACCCTATTTGCCTGATATCAATACTCCCAGGTTATTTATAGGCCTCAAGTACAGTGGTACAATTAAAGAACTGCCTAGATAACAATAAACCACAACAGTTAGGGGAAAACTTAGATAGCACCCAAAACCCACTGCCCAAAAAACAAAAGACTTTTGAGAAACCCATTTATCTAGAAGTTGCACACAATTCTTGATAAGATGCTGCTGGTCTTTCAATTGCTTTGCCGACATTCCGACCTCTCCTCAAAGACCAGCAGTCCTGTCCCAGAGATGAAACAACTACTCTAATCAGCGAGATTGCTGCCTGAAAAAAGTCAAAGTGCAAAAGAGGCCAGTAACAACACGGGTAAACAAGTCTGGCAAGGACTGCGCTTAACCTCATAAACAAGCTTATCCTGTGGCACGGACCCCTGGGGCGCCGATTTTATTGTCTTGATGCCATAAAAACACAGAGAGCACTTTTGCTCTTATGAAAAGGGGCATTGGTGATACAAAACATTATTCATGAGATGCATCCGTCACATATAATATCTACCCTACAGCAAATTTTTAAGAACAAGAAACAACCATAAACATAATACATTTTTAAAGTGCCAGAAAGCTTCAGTGAGGATTCAAGGTAACTAAAATCTCTAAACATTAGGATCTCCAAGAATATTGATGAAGTTTGGTTAATAACATCAGGTGGGTTAACTTGATAAGAGACACTTTCATAGATGCCTACAGACATTAAGATCTAAGTGCTTACTGTAACCAACCACCAGCCTCGAGAGACCCGGGCCAACCTGGAAGCCAAGCAAACCTGATCCAAATAATCTGATGAATGACCTCAACTAAGAGATAACACAATATCACTTATCTGAAGAATTCAAGGCCTTCATCCACTGTCTGTGTGCATTTTATTCAATGTTACGCGCTATTTGGGCTACAAAAAAAACGATTTCCAACCAAAAACATGCATAAAACCTTCCTAATGATGATGACAAAACAACTAGCTGCTGCCTGTCAACTATTTTTAAGTCTGTAAACTGACATGTCATAATGGATATTAAACAAAATTGCTTGAGAAGGAAAGCTGCTTGAGAAGTGGGGCATACAATTAGGATTTTTATTTGGAATAACGTGCTGCAATGAATCATGCACGATAAGACCAGAATGTGCATTTAAACAGTTCTTACAAAAAGACCACTTGCACTGTGATTACATCATTGATCATTTTGAATAATGTTTGAGAAACTGCTGAACGAAATTGCATTTCTAGGCATGCGAAAATGCATCTGGGTACACTGCTGGGCTAAAATTTGTAGAATACCTGAGAAACTGGACTCAACCGACGAAAATTGTCAGAGGACAGCAAACAACCACATTCTCACAAACCTGTTTCAAAGGTACTCTACACAAAACTTCTGTGCATTTTGCAATTTTACTCACCGAAGATTACAACACATGACATGTTCAATATAACAGAGAGGCTATTTATCTGTGATGGAAACCAAGAATTAGGGAATCTGGGGCAAAACCAACCACTCAACCAGATTGGGCAACCCTGGAATAACCCTCAATAGATAAATCACATTCATATTCGTCAACATCTACACAATCATGTCTGCTGATATCCTCAAGAAGTGGTTAAAAGGTTCCAGGTTAAAAGGATCTAAGCAATAAACATGCCAAGCATGTTAGGTGAGATTTCAGAGATGGGGTGATGCCTTAACACGACATGCACACCATGCATGCATTGATACGTACGCATGAACATCTAAACTGGCCTAAAAGGTTCAAACTAAACAATTAAGTAGAGGCTAACCTATATTCTGATGAAATGACTCTAGTTGAATCATTTCAATCAACCAAAAAACAATGTTTACAGCCATTTCCCCCCATTTACCATGAGGGGAATTTAAAGAATAAGTCAAACATACTTCATCATTATTACCCAACCAGACAAGGCTAGTACAGGTGGCATGACTAGATGAACAGATAAAGCTGTCAGAAACATTGTATATTTCATTAAGAACCGGAGGAAAAGATTGTTCTCCTTTGAAAGACAAACAAATACACAAACAAACAAATAAGAATTCAATCAAAATGCAAACCCACACCACAATTACTAACGATCTTCTAAACAAACTGTCTTCAAGTGCCGTTCCCGCCCCATCCACTCAATAGATCTGATCATCTGCATTATTCAAAGCAGAAACCGAGGGCTGCCTTTCGTAAGAGTATTGATTAGATGTTAACATGAATGCCACTACATCTGTTAAACACATCTTTTATTCTCGTTTTCTCTGACCTTTGTAGAGGACAACAAAACAATTATGACAGACAGGGCCAGTTTGAGCTCGCAGAGAAGCGTCTGGACGCAACCTCTACAATTTGAAGATAAGGCTCACTGGACCATGGACCTAAACATCAGAGCCTCATTCCCAAAGGAAAGCAAAGCATGCATCTGCAGGTTTGCTTACCTTGAAAACATCCATCACAACAGCATGGACAGGAGGCATAACAGGCTGTTTCATGTGCACGTTTTGTACAAAAATCACAATATCATCAGTTAAAAATTCTTGTATGTCTCATTCAAGCAAACTGTCACACAGAAAGGGAGTTACTTTAGTGCTGTGGCACTGCTCTAAATCCACCAACCACTGTAAAACAAGCCCCTTCCCCCAGCCCATTAAAATGGATGAGATTAAAAGGGTCCTTCAAGCACTCCTTAAGATATAGAAGTAAAATAATTTAATATAAAATTCATGCATCATTGAAATAACAATAAGAGCCAAGAACCACACAAGCACTTTAGAATATCAGATGCACTTCATAATGCAACAAAGCACCTAACATATATTTCCATATAAATCCACATACACATGCATTACAAGAAAAAATAAGAACCTAAAATCTTCACTGGAATATCTTATTGCATGCAGTAATAAAGCAAAACTACAGTGCCTGGCAATGGTGACCTGTCACAACACTTAGAATTTACATATGAACTGTAACATAAAATGCTGGGTAAAAAGTTATCCATCTTAATGTCTGTACGGCTTATATGTCTCATTTTTGCACAAGAAACAAACTCAATCACTTCACCAGCGTTGCTTCATTATCATTATTACACACATTCATGATGATACGAATGTACAAGCACACAAACACAGCAGCCAAGACTCGACAGATAGCACAATAAATTAGGTTTCCCTTTTTTACACTCATAAATTACGATTTGCAATTATGAATTTAAATAAACAAACATGAGTAACCCGAAGTCTTCATCTAAATGCATGCATTAACAACAAACACATATTACACAAGAGCATTATAAATGTAAAAAGCGATAGTTTAATGCATGCATTAATAATGCAAAAAATATATATATATCACAAATACCCCATATGAGCATTATACATGTTAAAGGGTAAAACAGTGACTGAGGGAGGGGTGAAACAGGAATGCTGTCCACATAAAGGGCCACTGATCGGGTTTTGCCATTAAGGTAACCGACGGATCATTTGTATTAAAGTATAAAGATGCACTAAACACCTAAATCATGTCTCAAAGATTGCATTTGGTAATAGCATGAGCAATGCTGGAACAGGTATAGGGCTTTTGGATAAAACACACATATCTGCCCCTGCCAGGCTGCGCTCGCGCGGTGTGTGCATTAAAAGCCCAGTGGGCACGCGACAAGAGCAGTATGTTAGAGGAATCAGTGTTTCTTTAAAAAAATAAGAAACCCCTCTCAAACCCCCGTTAAACCGCAGTCATGCCCCCCTCACAACACAAAACAAACGCGTATGTAATAATAAAGTATCTGTACCTTAAAGCATCGACAGAAGCTCTTCAAACAGTCATTCTGTTTTCACATCTCACAGCTTTCCGAGCGCCATCTTGCCTGCAAGCTTGTGTGACGTGAGAAATCCTCACCCCTGACCCAAATTTGAATAAGAAGCAGTAAAGAGAGGGGGAGAGAGGGTAAATGCCCTGCCTCTGCCAGCCACACACTCTCATTTGCCTAAACAGCCCAGGGCTGCTGCTGAAATGGTGTAACGTGCCATGACCTGCCACTGCTGCTGCCAGATTTGCAATCCAAATGCTCCTGTGTGACTCTGGCACGCGCATCTTCATGTTGTAAGGCTGCTGTTTTCGAGTATAATAGTTCTAATAATTATACATGCAATTTACTAGATGGAATATTTGTACTTTGACAAATGCTTTTTTTTACACTAGTGAACTGAAGAGCATTTAGAATTTGCAGCTACAGCATCTAAAACACACATTAGCCATGTACATTTAGGTATTGCTGACAAATCTAACATAAAAAGTTTTTGTTTATAGAATTTATGTGTGTATACACACACCCATATATGTACAGTATGCATATATATAAACACACACATAGTAAACATAAACTTTTTATGGTAGATGTCATTAAGCGATTTGACGAGCACTAATTTATATAAATTGTAGCCTAAAATCTTAATGCTGAAAACAACATCATAAAATTTGTCAGCTATACCAATCTTCATATGTATATGGGAAGAAATTATTGCAAGGAAAAATATGTAATTCATGTATTAAAGAAGTTATATTTAGGAAGTAATAAACTATTGACATACAATTGCAAATTTCGAAATTAAAAAGTTATTCAATATTGTTAACATTGTTATATTGTGATTGTGATATATTAAGTGCATCTTACATAGAAATATCCTTAAAATATCTTTAAAAATATCATAAAAATGATACTTGTAGGCCTACATAGATTCTAGTGAGAGAATAATTTGTTTCAAATACATTTTTTTCCATCATGTTTTTAATCATTTGATTATGCTTGAAATATTTTCCAAACTTTATTATATTTTTATAACCTTAATTGAGGCCGTACCGAATTTTGTCTTACTTTGTGTTTCTGCTGCTTTTGAGAGACCAGCAAAACAGCAGGAGTTTGTAAAGAAACTTACGTTCACTATATGTTAACATGTTCCCTGTTACAACAGTAGAAGTGAAACTATGTTAAAAGAATTTGCTAATCTATGGAAAGTATAGAAAAGGGAAGTACCGTATATAGAAAAGGAAATATGCATGTAGAGTTGTGGTCAGAATTATTGGCACCCATGTAAATATGATCAAAGAGGGCTGTAAAATGTTTTACACATTGTTTATCCTTTCATTGAAGAAAAAGGAATGTGAAATATGAATTTTTTTTATTATTTTTTCCAAAACACGTTGGCCACAATTATTGGCACCCCTAGAATTTTCTATGAGTAAAAAATATATTCCCAATAATATTTCTAGGAACATGAAATTGTATGACTTCTTGTCTCACAGGAGTTTAAATATGAGGAAACACAAAGGCCAAATTCCCTTAATCATCCATCATAATGAGTAAAACCAAAGAATATAGTTCTGATGTGCATCAAAAGATTGTTGAGCATCACAAAATAGAAAGTGGCTGTAAGAAAATAGCTAAGCATTGCAAATTCTCATTTCCACCGTCAGGGCAATAATTAAGAAGTTCCAATCAACTAAAGATGTTATGAATCTGCCAGGAAGAGGACGTGATGTGTCTATATTGTCTTAATGCACAGCGAGGAGGAAAGTTTGAGTGGCCAAAGACTCTCCAATGGTTCACAGATGGAGAATTACAGAGATTAGTTCAGTCCTGGGGGTCAGAAAGCCTTAAAAAAAATCAAACAACCCCTACATGTTGTTTGGGAGGGTTTCAAGAAAAATACTCCTCGCTCATCCAAAAACTAACTTCAAATGGTCAAATGAAACAAAACAAAAAAAAAGCTTTTTGGCAGCAAACCCACCAGATGTGTTTGGTGCAAACAGGTATAAAAGTACCCCATGTCCACGGTTAAATACTCTGCTGGAACTTTAATGTTGAGGGCCTATTTTTTAGCTGGAGGTCCTGGACATCTTGTTCAGATACACGGCATCATGGATTCTAGCAAATACCAACATATAAAAAATCTAAACCTAACGGCTTCTGATCCAAAACAAACATCAAAATCAACACAAAAGTGTGTCACTGAACACAAAATGAAGCTTCTGCCATGACCGTCCCAGTCCCTGACCTGACGAGTGGGCTGAACTGAAGAGGAGAAGCACAACATGGATCTGGGAATCTGCAGGATCTGGAGAGAGTCTGTATGGAGGAAAGCACTCTGATCTCAGGTCGGGTGTTCTCCAAACTCATCCGGCATTACAGGAGAAGACTCGGAGATGGTCTCTTGGGAAAAGGAGGTTGCAAAAAGTATTTAATAAAAGGGGGCAAATAATTGTGGCCAACGTGTTTTGGAGAAAAACATTTATTTCATAATCTGATTTCCCCCCACTTTCAATTATTTTACTTCAATGAAAGGTTGGATTTTTGCGATTTGTTTTAATGAAAGATCAAAACGATTAACAATGCAGATTTATTTTTACAGCCATCTTTGATCATATTTACCAGGGTTGCCAATAATTCTGACCACAAATGTATCTGGCAAAAATTCCTCTTTACTCTCTATTTCGTACTTCACATTGCAGTTTTCCAACAACATATAGCCTAGGCCTACTTCAATAAACAGCCTAAAATAACAGCCTTAATGCGATTTAAAGAGTCGAGTGATTATTGTTCTGTCACACATGTGGAAGTTTGTGTGTGTTTGGGTCTGAATGTGCAGCATTAGCGAAGTGCTCTTACACCTCCCAGTGGACTCGTTTGGGATTGAAGTAAATTGTAGTGATATGTAAAGAATATACACTATTTCTCTCTATATATCATAGCATATATAGAGAGGTACAATATTTATAACATTTAGAATCGTTGTCATCTGAAAAACGGTTTATTTTTCATTTGTCCAATTAACATAAGGCACGTTCTGTAACTTGTAAAAAGTGTTGAAGTATTCTCGTAATTACAACTTGTAAGCTAGGAATTTTCTGAGAACTCCTACTTGTACCACGTGACCGCTGTACCACCTGACGGCTGCTGTTTCATCGATGATAGTGTTGAAGAAGAGTTTTCTTTTTATTGTGTTTATCAATTGCGCTAGTTGTACTGTCGAGTGTATGTCAGATAAGATCACATTAACATGCTTATAAAACGAATTAAATTGTAACCAACTTGAGGAAGTAACGAGCCTGATGAAAACGTCTGTTTATTCATTATTAAATGAAGATTTCTTAAAGCTGCCCCAAGTTTCATTTCAATCCTTAAAGCAACTGTAAAAAAATCCTTAAAACTCTCTAAATCATTTGCAACATATTTTGATTTAATTAAATATTTTATTAATTATTTTGAACTGACTGAAGTGAATTCAACGCGCTTTGCATTGTGGGTACAAGCAAATCCAAGATGGCAGCGAGCAGGCGACTGCATAAGGTAAATATTCCAAAAAAATCTACTTTTATGCATACTAAATACAGATTTTACTAGTTTTACTTAAGTAAAAAGAAGTATCGCGAACTTGAATCGCTGTTGGTCGGAAATCTGAAACTTTAGAGCACTCTAGTGGGAAATGTGATGAGGATGATGAGGAAGAAGCTAACGAGCTTAGCTGTAGTTCGAATACACACATAAAATGGAAATAAACAGTCAAATAAAGCGCAAATAAAGTAAATCGTGTTCTGAATGAGCTTAATTTATTATGTGGATCAGAATAAACTTTTGCTCGTCTATTAACCTCTTAACCGTCTCCAGAGCGTCGGCGCACTGAAGCGTTTTTTTATTTATTTAGTTCAAATATACTATCAGATTTAATGTTATACCTTGACAAACTATACATCATTAAAAAGATATAAGACTCAAGATTCAGTATTTGACCACTATTGTATTCTGAGAAACTTATAGTGACAGTTATGTCTTAATTTGTGTCAGGAGTTATGAAATTAAAAAATGAGTCGTTACCTTTAATATGAATTATGAGCCTCAGCCGGTCTCATTCAGAAAAAAACTCCCGTGCGATCGTCATGACAGCGCTTGACAAAACAACGTCCCTCAGGGCTTTTAGCTCAAACATGTGCAGATTTGGAGAAATATTGATAGATTCTCATAGCTTTACATTAGACTTCTATAGACAGGAATAATATTTATTGAATTTATACCCAAATGCGTCGATGTAATCATTTTGAGCGCTGTATACTCTGTACTGTGTTATCAATTCATCCTGAAAGTGAGGGCGCTGTTTGAACAGAAGTCCATAATATATGGATCACATGAAGAAGAGCCATAATCATGTGACATTCAGGAAGTCCTGCCACAACAAAGCTATCCGAGATCGCTGTAAAGTGCAGATAAAGATGTTTTGAAGACAATAAACATGATTGCAATGATATTTGATTTACCTGTGTTCTTCGAGTCATGTCAGGTATTTTCATAATAATTGATTATATGTATAATGTAATGCTAATCGAGATAGACTTTCAAATTGTGCAGAATACAATAAAATAATATATTTTCTATCTGATTTTTTTATCTGAAGCCAAATCAGATTACAGAAAGTTATTTAAAACACTCGACTTGCGCTATAAAGTAAGTTTGGAGAACAAACATAGTTTTATTCTCATAAATTGTCGTGTATTGATGGTGTGCTAAGCTAACATGCTAGCTAGTACGGAGCACCTGCTACCTTACTTCGGTGTAATTTTTATGATTTTTTTCTAAATAAGAATGCTTACTGAAATGTTTCGTTTTTCAAAAAGGGCATTTGATACAGTTTCACTGTGAAGTGAGAACTTTTATAAAATAAATGAGGGATTGAAACAGTGTGAATTGCTAGTCGTTAGTGATTATAATGCAGACAAAAGAAAAGCATATTTAGAGCAATAAACTGGCTGGAGAGGTGTGAATATGTGCAGGGGAGACTGAGACTGAATGGGGCTCGTTTTTGCATCACAAAACAATAGAGGCAATAGACTGAATAGATGCTTATAAGAAAACAATAAACACCAGTCTAATCAAAATAAAGTCATATGACATGATCTTGAAAAACATTGAACTAAATACAGAGTTTTAGACTTATCATCTTCAAATTTTAAATATAACATGGCCAGACATGTGGCTTTAGCTGCAGTGCATTTCTAGATTGCTACAATGCCAACTTCAATTTTATTTTCATGAAGATGTTTCATAAAAATAAATGTATAATAACTTTACAAAACTTTGAAGCTATTTATAACTATTTTTTTCATTATGATAATAATTAATTCTACATTTACAATAAACTTCCAGGTGTCAGCTTTCAAATGAGATCTTACTTGTGCTTTTAGTACAAAGGGTTCATGAACTGTATCTGTTTCAGTTTGGGAATGCCATATCTGGGGATTTTTCAAAAATGGGCTTGAAGCTTAACAGGTTAATGAGTGTTTCGTTGACAGACGATGTTAGTTCCAAAGATAAGACAGAAACTTCCGTATCCGCAAGTGTATCAACTAAGAACAAGTCACGAATTATGATTAAATGAGAATATAGCGATAAATAAATCGTTTATTTTGACAGTTTTTCGGGCGGTCTGAATGTGTAATTTAATTTATGATGTAACGAGAAAGAGAAACAGGAAGTATGTCTGTTGTCTTTGTTTAAATCGTTTATAATTTACAAAATCTTCTCGAGATTAAGGACACTTTGATAAATAAAAAAAATTCTTTCAGTTTTGAATGATTATAGTCATATTTCAAACTCTAAGGCTTTGCAGCCTGTTAAATGTTAAAGACATTTAAAAAAGAACAATTCTCAGTGTTTTGCCTGAATCTCTGCCATTTTAACAGATTTAAATTAAAATAACTTCAATTTTTATAATGAAAATGTTACTGTGGAGTCGTGAAATATTATTTTATGTTTATTACAATTGTGCACATGACCACAGTGAAACCGAAAGTATCTTGTTCTCACTTTGTGGTTTCTCAAATTTCTCAACCATTCGAGAAGTGTCAGGTTTCCTCATAGTTTCACCACAGGTGGATCATAATCTATGTTTTACAGGAACTTGATGAAATCCGCAAGTCTGGAATGAAAAATTTCCGCAACATTCAGGTGGATGAGTCGAATATTCTGACCTGGCAAGGACTCATTGTTCCTGTAAGTTTGAAGGCATCTCATAGGCTTTAATAATGCTAATGTGTTTTTCTAAAATCGCTAAAGGTGTTTTTTGCATTAATTGCATGCATTAAACTTTAACCATTCGCTTTCCTTTAGAAGCCAATCTGAAAAGCTCTTTGTTTTGAACCATTTCACATGTGCCCTGTTTTGTTTTTCTTTTCAGGACAACCCTCCATACGATAAAGGTGCATTCCGGATTGAGATCACATTCCCTGCAGAATACCCTTTTAAACCTCCGAAGATCACATTTAAAACAAAGATCTATCACCCAAACATTGATGAGAAAGGTCAGGTGTGCCTGCCGGTTATAAGTGCTGAGAACTGGAAACCTGCAACCAAAACTGATCAAGGTATCTCTCAAAGCTGTTTGATCAGCATTTACACACACCTTTAGGGGTGGGTCATATGACCAAAATCTTATATCATGATATATAAGTAATTTTATTTCACAATAATTATGTATATAACGAAATTGTTATTTTTGCTTTAAATAAGGTGTTTATGATACCATTGAAATTTCATAATTCTTATCACCATTTTCAATATCACAGAAAAAACGAGTACTAACCTAAGTAAAAAAAACTCAAGCTTACTGAAGACAAGTAAACAGTAATAAAGAAAGAACAAAGAAACGAATTACAAGCATATAGGAAAATAAACTACAGTAGAATAAAGACACAAATGAAATAGACCCACATGAAAAACTTAAATAAGAAATACTACATAAATTGTATAATCAAATGTTTACAAAAACTGCATAGTCTTCACTGTAAATTAATTACATTTATCCTTATTAAAGTTACAAAAGTGACAGAGATTTTCTCTTTTTGTTTGATTAATAATGACTGCTCTCACTTTAAGGCCGACTGCACTGATCCAATATACTTTTGTGTTTTCTTTCTCAACTGTTTATGTTCACTTAAGACATAAATGACTGTTTACTTGCAAAAACATGGTCACTTTGACACAGAAGTGTGTGTATTTAACCGTTCAAGCTCAATTAGGCGGCAAAAAAGCACTCAGTTCAGTTCTCAAGCGCTTTATGAGCATTGTCTTCATGTGTGCGCATCTCTCAGTGCTGAGAAACATGTGACCCAATTCCGATTTTGTACTCGTATGCGACACAGATCGGATATGTTCTATGACAGTGTAAACAGGAAAAAAACGCATGCATTCGGATATTTCGAGATCGGTTTCAGGCCTCGTTCATATGTGGAAATAAATCAGATGTAAATCGGATATGTGCCAATGCGACTGTCATGTAAACAGGCAGATCGGATTTTCCGAGGCATTAGGCTGCGTCTCCACGGTTTAATGACGAGAGAAACCCCGACGCGCATCTGCGGATGGACGGATGGCCCGATGAAACATTGTGTCGTCATAGGAGAGGAATGTGGACACACGTTGACACAATATATCAAAGGTTGGCTTGCTCATCCTAAAATTTCGGACCCACTGCTCCTCGTTAAAGCCCGCCACGATCTCATGAAAGTGCGTTTATTGCACGATTTTTTTTCACGTGGCATTTACGCCAAAAATAGTTTTTGCGTGCATGATACGCACTTTATGGCATTTAATACGCACGTTTACAGTTCGTATCATATGCAAGCAAAAACTATTTTCGGCGTATAAATGGTATGAGAAATAAAATTTGTGCTATAGATACTCACTTTTATGAGATCGTGTTGTATGTCCCCACCTGTCCTGAGATCTCGCTGCGCGTTCGTCCATCTGAGCAAGAAGACCCCTTTAAACATGCGCGATGTTTCAGTCAAGTTCAAACACATGACTCGGATATGGGTCACAATTTAAAGAACGTGTAAACGGACAGTAAAAAAAATCGGATATATGCAACAAATCAGAATTGGGCATCAAGACCTGCAGTGTAAACGAGGCCTCTGACAGCACGCGCATATACTGAAATGAGTCGTCTTTCGCTGCTTACTGCACTTCAGCCGTTTTAAAAACGCTTAAAAATGCATGCAAACGGTCATGACCGTGGCACGCAGCACAGCAATGTCACGAGATAGAGATGATAGTCCAAAAATCTCTACCGGTTAATCGTAGCTACCGGTATATCGTCCACCCCTACTCATCGTATTGTCATTAAATATATTTTTTGCTCTCTTTCACCAGTAATCCAGTCTCTCATCGCCCTCGTCAATGACCCCCAACCAGAACACCCTCTGAGGGCCGACCTAGCGGAGGAATATTCAAAAGACCGTAAAAAGTTCTTTAAGAATGCAGAAGAGTTTACAAAGAAACACGGCGAGAAGCGGCCAGTGGACTGATACGGCATGGGTGTGTTTCCCATGTTTCTGCTTTGCCCACTCCTCCAAAACCGTTTCCCCCCAATCCGAGTCCCCGCCAGTCCGCCCTCACTCTCGGTCACCCGTGGATCCAGCATCCAGAATCCCAGACGCATTTCACCTTCGGCAGAAAGACCCGTGTCTTCTCAGCCTCTCGGTGTCGAAGTGTGTTGAAATTGTGATCAGGGGAATGTGCGAATAAGAACTTGATAAAAGTGGTGGGGAAGGTTAGGTTGTTCCTTTTAATTTGTTCTTAAATTGCACAGAGATGTGTTCAGGTCATGTAATCTGCTGTGTGATAAATCTGACCGTTTTCATAGCAGAATATTATGGTGAACCAGAGTATAATGTTAAGTTTTTCACTTTCACATTTATGACGTTGAAGAAATCAAACTCAATAGTTCATTGAATGGAAACACATAATATGTCAAAGGTGTGTGGCAAATGTTTCTTTTATATTTCTCTCTCATCTCTGTAATTTTTATTATTTTTTTCTTAGGTTGCACTGTTTTCTGTGGAATAAGATTTCATGTTCGTCTTAATCTCAGTTTGTAACTCATTGAATCACAAACTAGTCACTGTCACCAATATAATGTTTATGATGTCATAAAAAGTAAAGCAAAAATTACTTTGTGTCTGACTGAACCTCATATCTCTAGACCTTTCTGGGACAAACATTTCAAGTAAGAATCAGAAAGATTTCTGAAACTAAACAAGTTTGATGCTTCCTGACTACTTGTCAGGAAATCATATAGGAATAGAAATACCTCTTTTCACTACTTAACTGGCAGAAACTTAGGCAAGGTGTTATGGAATTAATATAAAAATTAATGTAGTGTTTTTTGTTTGTTAATTTTAAAAATTACCCTAGTTTATGGAAGCTGGTTAGGGTTAAAACAATGGCCACTGAATAAAAAAAGAATTGCGACTTTTTTTTCACAATTGCGAGATATGAAGACAGAATTGTGAGAAATAAAGTCGCAATTGCGATATATAAAGTCGCAATTATGAGAAATAAAGTCGCAATTGCAAGAAAAAACAGAATTGGGACTTTTTATCTCACAAATCTGACTTTTTCTCACAATTGCGAGTTTACATCTCGCAATTCTGACTTCATAACACATAATTGCGAGTTTATATCTCGAAATTCTGACATCTTTTCTCAGAATTGTGAGATATAAACTCGCAATTGCGAGTTATCAGGCCAATTCTAAGGGGAAATTAGTCCCCCCTCCCCCCTCCCTCCTCCCTCAGAATAGTTTATATCTCGCAATTCTGACTTTATATCAATCAATTCTGACTTTATATCTCGCAATTCTGACTTTATATCAATCAATTCTGACTTTATATCTCGCAATTGCGATTTTATATGGGTGATTCTCTGAGATGGGTGCCTTTAGGGTCATACCTTTTTTTTTATACCTCAAATAGTTATATTTCTGATCATCTGATAGTGGATTAGTCAAACCTTTAAGAAAATGCATTTTCCCACCTTAGGCATGAAATTCTAATCGATATTGAGTGTTTTTTCTTACTGAAAGTTGTTTTAAAGTTCAACCCCGTCACAGATCACTTGGACCCTGTTTAAATGTGATTTTAAAAGATTTTCAAGTTAATTCTTGTAGAAGCTTTTCAATGAGATGTCCCTTGTTTGATATCATTTATAGCATGTAGAATTTTATTTTTAAATACTCACCATTTGAATACCAAATCAGCTCATGAAATCTGTATCTGACATTGGTCTTCATATCTTGTCACAAAATATGCATTAACATTAGGATTTAATCAGGCTTTCGTATTTTTTCCGACTGTCCGGTAAATTCTACACACAGCAAAACAAACATTGACCTAATTTGTCTTCTTATCACGAAAATATTAATAAAAACTATCAAATAACAGGGTTGAACTCAGCATAACGGGGTTGAAAATGATAACAGGGTTGAAGTGATGATCATTATTTTAATATAGAATGGATTTATTTATTATTTATTACGACTTATTCTTTCTTTTTCCCTGCCTCTGTGTCCCTTTTCCACCTTTCACGCTCACTCCTGAGCTATTTTTCCCTTCTCTCTGCCTCTGCATCCCTTCTTGCTCTGTACTGTCTGCCTCTCTGCTGCTGTTTTTGCCATTGCGATGTCTGAAAATAAAATAGCATAATCGATTATTTCTGACAGTCCACATCACAATACAACAAGTCTACAATTGAGTAATCTACTAAGAAGTGTCAAACATTCAACCCTGTCACAACGATTCAACCCTGTTATACTAAAAATGTGACGGGGTTAAAGTTTTTGGCTAATAGTAGCCATAACTCCTTACTTAGCAAAGACAGTAGCACCACATGGCATTTAGGACATCATAAAATTGTAATGTTTTCCAAAACTATTATTTAATTCTTCTCAAACCGTTGTTTACTATCATTTAGTCATACAACAGAGTTGAAATGTTGAGCCTGACAATCTTAATCTGACAGCGAAAAACATGAAATATAGGTAAGAAAAGATACTGACACTTGCCTTTCTTTGCAGCATGTTCTTTAAGAGACTTGTGTGATGTCACTTCCTGGATGAGATGCCACAGGGATTGATCCATTATTTTTAAAGGGGGGTAAATAGTATGGTTAGGGTGACGGGGTTGAAAACCAACTGGAGGACGTGTATAAATATTGCAATTTCATATAATTTTTTATATATATATATATATATATATATGTGTGTATTTTAGTTAAAGTAGACCAACATATGATTATATTAGCAGCAACATTTTGGTATTAATTGCACTTTTTATTTGTTTGATATGCAATGAAAATGTAATGATGGTTAGTGAGGACATGCAAACTTGCTTGTTGTCTACTACTTAGGCAACCAATTATCTTTAAATTAATTTTTTTTTAAAGAAATTGTGTTGCATATAATGCAAAGGCACCTGGTTCTATTAATTGACAGCATTAAAATGCATTTTGTGATTTCCTTCAATTGAAAATCTTTGAAGCAAGTTTGGGGAACTTGAAGGGCACCCAATTCAGAGAATCACCCATATCACGCAATTCTGACTTTATATCTCGCAATTCTGAGAAATAAAGTCAGAATTGCGAGATGTAAACTCGCAATTGTGAGAGAAAAAGTCAGAATTGTGAGATAAAAAGTCGCAAATTACCTTTTTTATTTTTCATTCTGTGGCGGAAACAAGCTTCCATACTAGTTTGTACTTCTACAGTTCATGCCAAATTCAAAACATCATGTACATCTAACGTTAAAGCGCTTCATCATAATGACCATTAGGGGGCGCCATTTTATGCGTTTGAACCATAGACTAAAAAAACGGGTAGCACACGAGGAAGACGTGCTAGCTGAAGTAAACCGCCAAATCACTGTGGAGAAGATCTGATTAAAATATCGGATTAGGAATTGAAGGTAAATGGGTCAATTTGAGCAAATTCCTTTACAATATATTTCTTTTCATAGACGGCAGAACAAGAAGTTTACTTGTTTCAGTGTATATTATAAGCTGCATTAGATAATTGAACCTATAATGGACTGAATTTTCCCAAATAACAAGGTTTTTATATGGTTTAACATTCTCCTGCTCAATCAAAAAGTGGTTTCAAAGTACAGTGATGAATGTTTTTTTTTTTTATCATCATTGGCTACATATAGGGTTTGGTTGCATGAAAACGAAACGACTTGTAAAAATACCCCTCTGTTTTTTTTTTGTGTGGCCTCTACAGCCAACATAGTGAAACCATTTTGTAGAAGCGCACACATATTCACCCCTAACCCGCTTTTCTCTTAAGTATAGAACCAAGATTAGCATTATTAGATACGTCACTAAGCAGCTCTAAGTGGAGAAATTAACCCCACTGGATTAGTCCAACGAGAGGCCAGTGTCTGGTGTTCAATTAATTACAGTTTAAACCATGTAAAGAGGGTTCTGTCAAAATGGATCTTTCAGCACTTTACTAATGATGAAAGACTATGTTTGTGCAAACACTGTTTACACACATATAGAGAGGAATAAAGATGATTTTTTTTAATTGCATCAATGCCTCAGATGAATAAATACACTTCGAGGAGGTGACGTTGTATTAAGTCAGACCCCAGACTTATTAAGAAATCTTCAAGAAAAGAGTCTTGGTTTGATCAGTGTAGCGCATGTGCCTGGACACTGGGGGCCTCATTTATTTAATGTTTAAGATTTAATCTTAAAGTGTGCATACGCTAAAATCCGGTCATATTTTCATATTTATAAAAACGGTCTTTGACGTGAAAAAGTGCTTAGTACCATGTCAGGGTCTAAGCAGACGTAAGCACTTTTCCTTGTGGCAAAGAGTCTGGAGTACTGCAGGTATTTAGAAATCCAAACAATTCTTGCCGCTCGCCATTCTCAAGTAAAGGATTAGGATGTTGACTGGTGCTCTTTTACATGTTAATGATATTAATTAGGCTGCATTTACAAGTCGGAGATCTGAAACCATTCAGCTGCACTCAATTTCAAGATCATTTGCGATTTATAGATTTCACATCTGGAAGAGAGTCTTACACATCTCTAAATCACACGTACGCGCATTTGAGAAATGATTGTAAGATCAAATGTAGGACGGTTTCTACCCAACAATTTATAAATGAGGCCCTGGGTTCCTAGAATCTTAGCTCAGTGTTGTTATGATATACCCATGTCTGTGATGGCAGAGCAACTGTGTTCACTTTGTTAGTAACATCCTGCTGCTAAATACTTCAGAGTAAAAAGCTTCTGGCAGCAATATAAGATGAGTCAGTCTACACTGCAAAGCAAGCAACACGACAAGAAGCTATATGCCGCTATCAAGTAAATCGTCTTTGTTGATTGTAATAGCAGAGTTCTAGCAATTGCTTGCTGTGTGCACATGATGTTAGTGGTTGAGATAAGAGATTAAAAAGAATTCATAGTTTTAGGATTCATTTTATTGAGTTTTCTATACATATAAGACCTTCAAGTTCTGGGATTGGTGGAAGGAGTGTCCATGTTTCTCTTTGCTGTACTGGATCCAACCTTCATCAGGAGATTGTTGCTCACTTCTTAAAATGTTGGATGGGGGCGGGGATCTTGATATCCTGGCCCTTCTCCAGCTTCTTCTCGCACTCGACAAGGTAGTTGACGCCATCGATGACCATCTGCACCAGTTCCACCTGGTCAAGAAAAGTAGAGTTACACCAGAATCTTATGCATGTAAATATCTATGTTAACCCACTGGCTTGAATGACCTACCTCGGATTTGCCTAGGCGGTCAAGGTTTGAGATGTCGAAAGTGTCACCAACCGCAGCTGTGTCCACACCTCCAGTGCCACGCTTCTGAAGCCGCAAGTTATCCAGGATCTTGCCAAAACGAGGGTCCTACAGGCAATTGTTTATTAGACAGGTTTCCGTAATTCAATACTCCTTCTTTCTTCTATAAGATAAAGCTAGTAATTACTGTTACCTTGCTGAGCTTTGGCAAGCGGACATGTACTCCAGCCCTGAGGCCAGTACCCAGGTTGGATGGGCAAGTCAGTATGTAACCAAGATGTTCATTCCACATGAACTCCCAGCCTCGCTCCTTAATCAAATGTTCCACCTGTTCAACAGAGAAGCAGCCAACAGATGTAAGACATTAACCTTACAGGACAATTTTACAGATGAGACTATCAAATAGACAGCTCTAGATTTGTTCTTGAGCAGGTAGCTTGGTTAATGAAAAAGTATGAAGGTGGTGTGATTTTACCTGTTTGAGTCCTCTGCAGAACCTCTCAAACACCCTTTTCATGTTGCCACCCTTCTCCATCGAGATGACACGGGTGTGGTCCTCCTCATTGATCCATATTAAGAAGGTCTTCTCATTGTTATGCCTTGCAAATGATTGGATGTTTAAGAGACAAGAATGAGCTTGCTCAAAACCAAAATGTCATGTAGGAACCATGTATTGCACATGGATGATTTTTACTGTACTGTCTGTCAGTCATGCCAGTAAGTCATTCATGCTTTATGAAGTCAAGAGCATTTTGCAATAGTGTTCCACATGCATTTAATCTTACATTGAATTTAAGCTTTGGTTTATCTGAAGACAGTTCTTTACTTACAAGCAAAATTGAGAATTTTATATATAAATCTCATGTGACTTATCTTGTTAGCTGATCAAGTCATGCTACACAAATGGTGATCAAGTCATGCTTAGAACTTCGTAAAGCCATACCAGATGCCTCTTGCATCTGGCCAGTCACGGGCCATAAAGGCACAAGTCAACAAGGGGGACACAGGTTTGTCAAACAGGAAGTGGTCCTACAGAAGGATGAAAGGTAGACAAAGGTAGGTGGAACTGGAGAAGTAGAGCAGAATAAGGGAAAAATGCAACCTATAAAAAAACTTGGAAGAGTGGGGACTGTTGGGCTGTGCTACCATGGCTTCTTCTCTCTCACTCTAGCCTTACCAGATCCCACGAGCATCTGGCCAATCCCTGGCCATCCCAGATGCAGTGAGCAAAGGAGACACTGGCTTGTCAAAGAGAAAATGCTCCTAAGCCATGCCAGCATGAAAGGAAGAGTTCAGCATCATGATGTGTGGAAGCAACTCCATTAAACCCAATCACATTATCAACCAAACCTAGAACCCAGTCAGAACCAAAATATCCCATGACAGAAAGAACTTTATAGAAGCAACTCACATCAATAAGTCTCTGCTGCTCAGCATCACTCATTTCAGTCAGGCTGTAGTAACGCCCAGAGAGGTCTCCTTTTAAGCCAGCCAAGGCCTGGACAGTCACTCTTTCAACTTCACGTCGCTCAGAGCGGCTGCAGGCAGGGGGAAGGCTGAGGCCACGGATGCTGCGACCTGTGCGCACACGGGAGGACAGGACGTAGTGTTCGTCAAATACGCCTGAATGGATCTGCAAGATAAACAACCAGGAAGAAAATAGAATCAAATTGAACTCTGAGAAACTCATTTTACATGATGAGATAAAAAAAGGATTTGCACCTTGGAGGCATCCAGGTCAGTGGGATGCTTCATTGTCTTTGGGTCATAGCCATTGTGTCTATCCTTGATTACAGGATCAAAGATTTCAGCAAACACCTGCAACAGAGAAGTCAAGGGCGTTGTCTCTCCTAATTAGTTTGCAAGACATTAAAACAGGAGAGGCAAAATCAGATCTTGTAGAAAAGACCAGTTTATACAATAATACATTTGACTTGGCCATGCTTGTTTATGTTTAGTAGTGGTTTGGTGCTGGTCTAGGTAGCAGACCAACATAGTCATAACATTCACCAGCAAAACTTAAGAAGCCTGCATCCCAAATACAATGCATGCTGTTGACCAGCTGGTCTTTTCAGCAAGGGTTGAACTAAACTTTCTTGAGAAGAGAAGTTGGATATTTTATGCATTTAGGTGTTTTGAATGTATTGCTGTACCTCATAGCTCTCCTCGTCGCCAGCAACCATACCGACTGTCTTGATGAAGGGATGACCGGGGTTGTCCACACCTGTCTGAATGCACTGGTCAAGAGTCCAGTTGTTTGGGGTAATCTTGTCCCTCAGCTTGGCATAGATGGCAGGGGTCAGTGCACTGGACATACAGTTGTTGTGTTTGCGAAGGTCAGGGAAGTCGGCACTGTTGAGGAACACAATGTCACATCTTGAGTCATGTGCTGTCTTTGACCCTGTGGAAAAAGTGACTGAGAGGGAAATTATGTCCAAGTTTATGGCAGCCATTAGCCTGGGTCAAGGGCGTAGATTTGGTTTGAACATTGGGGGGGTTGAAGTTTGGGTATGGCTCCTGATATTGTGATCATGGTATAAATAATGGGGGGGTTGTAATGCATACATTTAAATATTGGGGGGGGTTATATCCCCCCCATCCCCCCACAAATTACGCCCCTGGCCTGGGTGCTAGCCGAACTTAGCCCCGCGCACAACATTTGAGGATGGGAACAACAACATTTCGGTCTGGACTTGATCCGGTGTGAAGCAAGTATGCCCGAACCAAAGCTGTTCGGACCAATCAAATTGTCAGGGCGGCTTTATACGATGATGGACAGATGATCAACCGTAATGTAATCATCCACGTCACCAAAGAGCGCTTGGGTTGAATTCGTTTACATCAAAGAATGGCTGCCGCTGGAGAACTGAGATGTGTAGATTCAGCCATCGCGTCTGTTATAGAAGATGTAGACAGCGCATTCATTTTAAAAGAGGAACAGAGAACCGCGATCAAGGCATTTGTCGATCCATTTGAGTGCAGAGGCATTTTCTTTCCTGGATCGGTTGAAACACGCCCCATAATCACAGCCCAATGGAGCAGCATCAGACTCACACTCTGACTAGAATCTGAGTATGAAGACGTCAGGCTAGGCAGCCATGGCATTCTTGTAGAAATTAGAGTTTGTTGTGAAGCAATCTTGTTAATTATATTGTATATAATTTGCGGGCATCAGGGAGTCGCTATTAATATGTGGGGTATTGAATCACTTTTGAATGCACTCTAGCTTTTTACTTTCACTTTCGAGATACTCGATCACAAGTACTCTGTGAATAGGGAGTGGCAGTAATTACCACACATTTTACAAGATTAGATATTTGTCAGTGGCGCTCAGGATCTGCAAATCATTTGCCGTCGTCCTATCAGTCATCTCTCCTTACTCTCTTCATGTGCAGACTGATCTCATGAAATGGCGTATGTATGACACGCCAATTCGTATTTCCATTTTTGGCGTGCTATCAACACGCATGATCGCTTTTCAGCGTGTTTATCAACGCCGTTGACTTAACGTTACATTACTGTATATATAAATATATGACCTACCCCAACCCCATCCCTAAACCTACCCGTCACTGGGGTTAATACCATTTATGAGTGTCCCCCTACCATCCTAGGAAAAAAATATATTGCTCCACAGATGTAAATATACATTTTGCTTCGTTTCGCTCGGACATTTAATGGCGTACACATACACGCGGAATCACTCGGACGTTTAATGGCGTAGACATACACGCAAAAGATGACGGTTCGTTTCGGCGTGGACATACACGCGGATAGCTCAAAACGCCACTTGACTTGAAAGTGGCGTGTATGTTTACGCAAAGTCATGATGTCATGTTGTCATGTGGTAAGTGAAATCTGCTGTACTGTAACAGGCTACCTCAGCAAGCCTAACCATGTCTCTTTAGGGGCTCCGTAGAATGCGTTATTCAATTTCCGTGCCTTTCCGAATACGTATTTAGGCTTCAGGCACACCCCTAGTCATTGGCCCTGGCTCAAACGGCACACTTGGTGATAATTCAGTCATATCACGAGACTACACTAGTGCAGACTTTATAGTGGGATTACTACCCGAAAGTATATCCAGGATTATGTCAGTGTGGACTTAGAGGATCACAAAGTCTGGGAGTGGCATTTGGGGCAGATGGACTTCTTGTGAACTGGGCCTAAATCCAAAATCTACTGCCCTTATACGTCATTGTTATGTTTGAAGAGGATGACATAAAAGATGTCAGTGGACTGGGAAATTTTTTAAAACGAACGGTTCATTCAACGGTTCGGTTCAAACCGGAAAACAGAACACAACGAGCGCAGCACTGAAAAGGAGCGGGACTACATAAGGCCTATAGGACTGTGACAAGAGACGGACTAATCAGAAACAGTTAATGTAGTTTCTCAGTTGAAGGTTAAAGGGATACTCCACCCAAAAATGAAAATTCTGTCATCATTTACTCACCGTCAAGTTGTTGCAACCCTGTATGATTTTCTTTCTTCTGCTGAACACAAAGGAAGATATTTTGAAGAACGATTGGAACTTTGGCACCATTGACTTCCATAGTAAATTTTTTTCTACTATGGAAGTCAATGGTGCCAAACAACTGTTTGGTTCCAATCATTCTTCAAAATATCTTCCTTTGTGTTCAACAGAAGAAAGAAACTCATACAGGTTTGCAACAACTTGAGGCTGAGTAAATGATGACAGAATTTTCATTTTTGGGTGGAGTATCCCTTTAAGGTATGAATCAGGTTGTTGGATCAAACTAAAAGACCAACTCGCTTCACAATAGGTTCCTTCAAGACACTTCCGTCTTGGTCTGCTGATCTGATTTGATCTTTGGCATCTATTAGCATGGAGGAGTGTGATGTGTGGAAAAGGACATAAGCTACTTAAGTCTCATGTTCCCACCCATTTACCTTTCACTTAGTTAACGTCTGGCACTTCATTACACAGTACATCATGACCTCTACGCCTGATCATATTTTTTTCCATCACAGAACAGGTGCAAGTTAACTCTTGCTTCAGAGTGCATTTGATGAATGTTAAAAACATATTAGCTTCTCACACATTTTATTCAGACATGATTAGCAATGTGTTAAGTGACAAATAAAGCAAGCAAGAGTCTAGATATTTATTATACAATGACTTACTATATTCCATGCAGTATTATCAATGGGATATAATTGAATTCACCACTCCTAGTGCTTACCTGGGAGGGTATAGTTTCCTCCTCTGATCTGCCGAGATGGCAGCACTGTCACTCAATAGATAACCGGTTGCCACCGCACCGGCTCCAATGCTCGCCATGAGCAAGCCACGGCTCGACATCATCTTGGCGAACGAGCTTGCCATCTTCACACCGTTTCTTGTCAAAAAGTTCAGACGGGTCAGCACTGGAAGAACAGAGTGGCAAGGTTTTCAGAATGATCATAGCAATGAATACTTCATTTCAGTCTATAGCCATCATCAAACAAATGTTGTGTTTGTTAACAGATGGTGCCCTAAGGTGAAAAGTGTCACCTGATTTAAAATGGCAGCTTACTTGTTTGTGACTGGTGGTTACCTTATTAAGAGACTGATTTATTAATACTTCCTGAACATGCTTACATCTATTTAGGATAGGTGGTTGCATTGGTTACATGTTAAATCTTAAAGACTCGTCCATTACTAAAACTTTTATAATGTTCCCAATAATTTTCTTAAATACAGGGCATAGTTTAGTAGTCAAGCCAAATATGATTGTCATATTTTGTAAAAGAGAACCAAGCCACACTAAAGACAATCCCTCAAATATTAAGAGCATTGGTCAATCTATATAGCCTAGGTTTATCTATCTAAGGGAGATTCTTAAACTTTAACAGTTGGTGACATACTTGACAAATCCAACCCCGTTGACACTACTGGGAAAGTGAAAGTGTTATTAATAGACTAGCACACTACATGAAGTGTTTGGAACGAAGCCCCAACTGGCATCGGTCTATCCGGAGGCCTCGTGCTCAGCCGTGACATTCTGAACCGGTCACACAAGCATACACAAGACCCGATCTGGCAGCCTGAACTCAGATCTACATAAAACAGCAAAACCAAGAACACTCTGTGATACTTCTGAACAGGTGGTCCATCAGCACTCCACCATGCTTTAAAGTCGATCTCTTGGCGGAGTTGTGGGGGATTATTAGGCTTTTAACTCAAGGATTAGTCTATAATGTTTGGAGAACACCATTAAATAATAATCTAGCTGTTAGGGTTTGATAGCTATAGCTGGGTTATGGAATAATCTAGTTGTCTGATAAACCTGGCATTGTACTTTACATATATTGTTGGCTCTTTGGTGAATTGCTTTTGTAAGTCGCTTTGGAAAAAAGCATCTGCTAAATGCATAAATGTAAGATGCTAGAACAACTGTATGATGTCCTTAAAGATGGCTCAGGGATTCCACTAAATGCTTCTTGTTGAAAAAGTAACCTGTGCCGTATGGGTATCTCTCTCTAAAATGAATCAAAACATTGATTAAATATACACTGCAGTACACTTTGTAAATATCCAAGCAAAAAAACTAAATCAATGAAAACTATTTCTTACCAGTCAATAGAATTCCTTACCAGTCAAGAATTCCTTATTCTCAAACTTAGCTTTAGTTCTCTCAGGATAAAGATTCGAGTGATTTTTTTTTATGATTGAGTAGTAGAAGAGATTTTTACCTGTAGAGTCTCCTCTGTTACAGTAGGCTGTGTCAGAAAGCACACAGTCTGTGGGTGAAGCTGGCGCTCCTCCCAGGATATGGGATTAGACGCCGACCTGATGGCCAATCCTCTTCCACGTAATTGCCAGGTCATAACCCATGTCTGGCGTCCGGCTTGTCCTTGAGACCTGGCGCCATGGTCCAGCATTTTGCACTGTACGCAACCTCTTAAATAGAACCACTATCAGCTCTTTAAGTCTTAGTCTTACCTGGAAAAAGCACTGTCATTGGACTTCTACAATACTTTTTTGAAATCACTATCACAACTTGTTGATGCACAAGACAGACAGAATTATAGATAGACAGACAGATATATCGAATTGATCTTTTGAATGCATTATAGAAAACAAGCATACAGAAGATAAGACAAAAAAGGTTTATTTCATAATTTACAGTTACATCATGGATAGGTGTACATTTATGTTGGTACTTGAAAAAAGACATGTATGTGAATTCATATATGAAAAGAGGTAAAGACACTCCTTCAGGAAGTGTGCATGAGTCAAAAACATTGTTTAAATAACAACAACAACGCAGGCAGTTTAAAGTTCTCAATAATGACTGTTTTCCAGGTAGAAGTTGAAATAAACGTATATATAACCAATTAAATAGACAGGGCACTGTACATATTCTGCTGAAGCTATTTTTAATTAGCTTGTTCGTGGGTGTTTGATTAGGTTTGAGCAAAACTCTGCAGGAAAGTGGACCTCGAGGGCCAGAGTTAAGAACCCCAGCGGTAGGGGGCGCTATTAGGCATCTTCTGAAATAGCATCCAAAAACAAGCAAAGAAGAAGCAGAAACAAGAGATGTTTCACACATAGATATCAAGGGGGTAATCCATCGACCGGAAGTTGAAGCCGGCCGGGTGCCGCCATCTTGTAGCAGAACTTCACTTGCGTTAGCATTTCCATTGACTCCCATTCATTTTGGCGTCACTTTAACAGCGAATAACTTTACATTTGAGGCCTTTAAATACTCCATTTGTCCATTATTTATTTCTAAAGAAACACGACAATGTATAAAGGGCTCCATTACCTTCTATGTTACATTATGGCCCCGTAGAAACTGATTTAGTAAAAATAGGCTAATTGTTATGTTCTGTAAGACTTTTGCATTTAGTTTGCTACTTTCTCCCCCTAGTGGTCATCTTGGAGTAATTCATTGTCTTCATATATAATTCTTACATTGCTTTCATTGGTTGATTTTATCACATGATGCAGTCTGATCAGGAAACATTAGTTAAATTCCATGCGGTCAGCTCCAGTCACCTTATCCTGTTCCCACTCTGTTTGTGCCTTGAGAAAGCATCGCTTGTAAGTTGTATTTGAATTTATAGTTAATTACATTGATACACAAGTGTCATGTAAGATGTTCTGTGATGTTACTTGAATATTTATTTGTTAACATGTGAAACTGCTATTGTATAGCCTTTCAGCTAAGAGTTAGCCAATAGTTTGTTAGTTTAGCTGCACACATACTATATTTACAAGTTATTTACAGCTATAAGCATACCAGCTGAATGTAATATAAATGTTACAACTTTGTAGCTTGAAGGTATATTATTTTATGTCTGTTAATGTATGATGTGTTTGAATAGCACTCAGTGATTGGTGCTATCTTTCTGTATCATTTCAGTTTTACAAAAATTCCTTCATGAGAATTACGACAACAGTAAAGAGCCTTGAACTTTACTCCAGCCTCTGACTTTCTCTTGAAGCCTGTTAGCTATCTGTCGATTTGTGTACAGTCACACACACTGAGGACAGAATAGTAAAAAAGCGTCTTCACGGCGGGCAAAACAGCAACGAGAAGATTAGGTACTGAGCCAGTACACCCTCTCAAGCATACTAAGGCCTCTTTATTCATCCCTTCTAATACATCTTGGAGGATTGTTAACCATAATGTCGCATACCAGTGAAGCTGGATTGGAAAAAGTGTCCATCACTGACGGTGGTGTTAAAGATCAGGAGACAGCACATGAAGCAAGATCACAACGTTCCACCTCAACAGGCACATCTAAAGTATCCTCAGCTAGCAGGGCCGCTACTAGGGCCCGTGCTAAAGTGGAAGCTGCACGTGCACGTGCCACCTTTGTTCAGAGAGAAGCTGAATTGAAGATAAAAGAGGCGCATCTAACAGCTGATTTGAAGGTCAAGGAGGCACATATAGCCGCTGAGTTATCAGCTTTGGAGCATGAGAGGGAGATTGCAGTAGCCTCGGCTGAAGCTGAAGTTCTTGAGGCAGCAGCAGAGATCGAAGGTACACAGGGCAGTAGGAGTCTCCACGGCTCAGTTCAAGTCGCCATTCAGCGCACCCGTGAATACGTCGAACACCACTCTCAGCTACGTCTCAGTGATGAGAAGCCCCCAGTACTTGAACCATACACACCATCACTGTTGCCGCCCATCAAACCCGATGTCCAATCAGACAGAAAGGAGCGTCTACCTGGTCCCAGCAGTGCTTCTCATTTCGTACCCAGGAATGAGGGTGCAATTCAGGCTGCAGCACGACAGCCAGAGAGAGCGACATCAGTGGTTCGTCAACTCCCCACAAGGGACAACAGCCATAAAATGCAGCAGCCTGAAAGGCCAATACCAGCAATTCATCACCACTCCCTTGATCACCTCCTCTCTACTCATCCTCACTCTTGCTCTGTCAGTAAAGCCTCATTACAGCCACATATTGGGTATGCAGACGACAGGGCAGGTATGAGTGATATTGCGAGGTACTTGGTACGTCGAGAGCTGGTGAATTCTGGCCTGATCAAATTTAATGATCGTCCAGAAAATTACTGGGCATGGAAGTCTTCATTCTGCAACGCTATTGGAGGACTGAACTTAAGTGCTGGCGAGGAGCTTGACCTCTTATCAAAATGGTTAGGAAATCAGTCTTCGGAGCACGTCATACGGATTCGTTCTGTGCATGTTGCCAGCCCTGATATAGGTCTAAGAATGGCTTGGGACCGCCTAGAGGAGTGCTATGGCTCCCCCGAGGTTATTGAAAGAGCTCTCTTTGAGAGGATAGAGAACTTTCCTAAAATCAGTCATAAAGACCCCGTAAAGCTCAGGGAGCTGGGAGACCTTCTAAGGGAGCTAGTGTCTGCAAAATCTGAGGGTTACCTGCCAGGGCTCTCATACTTGGACACCGCCAGGGGTGTCAACCCTATCGTTGAGAAGTTGCCAATTGGTCTGCAAGAGAGGTGGTTAGCTCAAGGCTCACAATACAAGGAGCAACACAACGTATGTTTTCCTCCATTTGCATACTTCACAGACTTCATATGCAATGAAGCACGCAGAAGAAACGACCCAAGCTTCACTCTCTCAACAGCCCCTATAACCCCATTGAATAGTTCCCACAGGTTTACTACAGGTCCATCAAAGCTTGAACGAGTGGAAAAGAGACCAGCATATGGCAAAAGCTATGTTTCTGCTCACAAGACTGAAATCGCATCGCTTCAAATAGCGTCTCAGGCGGACAGTTCAAGCAGTAGGCGAGGTGAAATAGACAAACAATGCCCTATCCACAAGAAACCTCATCCTCTGGAAAAGTGTAGAGGTTTTCGAAGCAAGTCATTAGAAGAGCGCAAGGCTTTTCTGAAAGAAAATGGTATCTGTTTCAGATGTTGCTCTTCTACCATTCACCTGGCAAAGAACTGTGAGGCAGCTTTGAAGTGCACAGAATGTGAGAGCGACAGACATATTGCAGCACTGCACCCTGGACCCCCACCATGGGAAAGGAGAGGTCCCTCCTCAGAGCATGGCGGGGAGGGTGAAAGAGAAACACTTCAGCAGGCAGTCACCTCTAGGTGCACAGAGGTTTGTGATGACAGTAGGAAACCTAGATCCTGTTCCAAGATTTGCCTAGTGAAGGTTTATCCTAAAGCACGCCCTGACAAAGCTGTGAAAATGTATGTCATTCTGGATGACCAGAGCAACAGGTCCTTGGCCAGGTCTGAATTCTTTGACCTCTTTCAAATTGAAGGGTTAAACTCACCATATACTCTGCGCACATGTTCAGGAGTCACTGAAGTGTTTGGGAGAAGAGCCACAGGGTTCATGGTGGAGTCACTGGATGAAACAACAAGCGTGATGCTCCCCACACTCATTGAATGCAATCACATGCCAAATGACCGCTCGGAGATTCCAACTCCAGCAGCCGCACAGTATCACACACACCTGAAGTCCATAGCTCACAAGATACCACACCTAGATCTAGAGGCCCAGATACTCCTCCTTCTGGGACGCGACATCCTCCAGGTTCACAAAGTCAGAGAACAACGCAATGGGCCACCCACAGCACCCTACGCTCAAAGACTAGATCTTGGCTGGGTTGTTATAGGTGACGTCTGCTTGGGCTCAGCCCACAAGACAGAGTCTGTGACTTCTTTTCGGACTAGCGTGCTTGAAAATGGCCGTCCATCTCTCCTTACTCCATGTCCCAATCAAATTCAAGTCAAGGAGAAGTTTGGCAACGAAGGACTACACTGCACATCTCTTCACAGCTTTACACACCACACCCCAGTCCTCCATGACTGCAGCCTCGGCAGCACAATCTTTGAGAGAACCAAGGATGATGACAAAGTGGGTCTCTCCATCGAAGATGAGCTTTTCCTGGAGCTTATGGATAAAGAAATGTTTATGGATGAGTCCAACAGTTGGGTGGCACCTCTTCCATTTCGATCACCACGGCGACAGCTGCCAAACAATCGAGAGCAAGCTCTTAATCGTCTTGCCTCTTTGTGCCGCACACTTGAAAGAAAGCCTGAGATGAAAACTCACTTTGTGAACTTCATGCAAAAGATCTTCGATCATGACCAGGCAGAGCTAGCTCCACCGCTGCAAGAGGGAGAGGAACGATGGTACTTACCTATCTTCGGTGTGTACCACCCTCAGAAGCCGAATCAGATTAGAGTCGTGTTTGATTCCAGTGCTCAGCATCATGGAATTTCTATCAACGATGTGTTACTTAAAGGCCCAGATCTGAACAACAGCTTACTTGGAGTCTTACTACGCTTCCGAAGAGAGTCAGTAGCAGTGGTAGCAGACATTGAGCAGATGTTTTATAGTTTTACTGTCAGAGAAGATCACCGAGACTTCCTTCGGTTCCTCTGGTTCAGGGACAACGATCCTGGCAAGGAGATTGTTGAGTACAGGATGAAGGTCCATGTGTTCGGCAACAGCCCGTCGCCAGCAGTAGCTATCTATGGTCTTCGTCGAGCAGCACAACAGGGAGCAAGTGAGTATGGCTCAGAGGCCCAACACTTTGTGGAGCGCGATTTCTACGTTGATGACGGCCTCAAGTCTCTACCATCAGCTGCTGAAGCCATAGATCTGCTGAAAAAGGCAAAGGAGATGCTTGCTGGCTCAAACTTACGCCTCCACAAGATAGCGTCGAACCACTCTGACGTCTTGGATGCCTTTCCACCAGAAGACCACGCAAAGGGTTTACAGAACCTGGACTTCAATGACAATTCAGCCCTCATTCAACGCAGCTTAGGGCTCAGCTGGGATCTTAAACATGACGTCTTCACCTTCAGAGTAGCGTCTACCGAGAAGCCTTTTACCCGTAGAGGCGTTCTAGCCACCGTGAACAGTCTGTTTGACCCTCTCGGATTTGTGGCGCCAATCATTATACAAGGGAAGTTCCTGTTACGAGAGCTCACTAGCATTGAAGCCCTCGACTGGGATAAGCCTCTTTCACCTGAGAAGGAAACTGAATGGAGAATTTGGAAAGACTCCTTGCAAGACCTGAGCGAGCTCAAGATTCCAAGAGCTTACACACCTACCACTCTTATCACCACTCAAAAGAAAGAGCTCCACATCTTCTCAGATGCCTCGGTGAAGGCCATCGCCGCTGTAGCTTACCTCAAGGTGATCAACAATGATGGAGAGTGTCACGTGGGATTTGTCTTGGGAAAGGCAAAACTGGTGCCTTCATCTGCCCACACTATCCCAAGGTTGGAACTGGGAGCAGCTGTGTTAGCAGTAGAAATGGCAGAGTTGATAGAGAGTGAGTTGGACATCAGTGTAGACACATTGCGGTTTTACACAGACAGCAAGGTCGTCTTGGGGTACATATACAACCAGACCAGGCGGTTTTATGTGTACGTTTCCAACAGAGTCCAGCGAATCAGGAAGTCCACCAAACCTGAGCAGTGGAACTACGTCTGCACCACACAGAATCCGGCAGATCATGCTACACGTTCTGTACCTGCGGCAGAATTAGCTAGCACAACCTGGCTCACAGGGCCTCCGTTTTTGTCCCTCCCTGAAGGAGTAGCTATTTCAGGAGAGGAGCCATATGGACTCATTGATCCGGACGCAGACGTTGAAGTGCGTTCTCATGCCACCATTCTCTCTACTCCATCATCTAGTCTGGGATCTCATCGCTTTGAACGGTTCTCATCTTGGAAGTCTCTGGTGCGTGCCATAGCATTTCTGACACACATCATTCAGTCGCAAAGAAGTGCAGTAAAAACCAAGGATGACACCTGTAGTGGCTGGCATCAATGCAAAAAACCTCACACGGCAGAAGAGCTGTCCAAGGCAGGAACTCTTATTGTCAGGTGTGTGCAAAGAGAAACTTACAGCAAAGAGTTTGCCTGCTTGGTTGCTGGGAAAGACATCTCAAAAGATAGTTCATTGAGAAAGCTGAACCCCTATGTGGACGAAGAGGGTCTCCTGAGAATAGGAGGCAGGCTCAACCATGCGGTACTCGACACTAAAGAAAAGTTCCCTCTTATCATTCCAGGCCGTAGCCACGTTGCAACATTGCTCGTGCGTCATTATCATGAACAGGTTAAGCATCAAGGTCGTGTTCTTACAGAAGGCTCTGTCCGCACAGCTGGATTCTGGATCATTGGAGCTAAGAAATGTATCAGCAGTATCCTTCACAAATGTGTTACATGTAACAAGCTTCGTGGGAAAAGCGCTGAACAGAAGATGGCAGATCTACCCTCAGATCGTCTGAGTACAGAGCCACCCTTCACCTACGTGGGACTTGACGTTTTCGGCCCATGGGCTGTCACCACAAGACGAACCCGCGGTGGACAGGCAAACAGCAAAAGGTGGGCTGTACTTTTCACCTGCATGAGCACACGAGCCGTGCACATAGAGCTGATAGAGGCGATGGACACGTCAAGCTTCATCAATGCTTTGCGCCGATTCTTTGCTCTGCGGGGACCTGCTAAGCAAATCCGTTCAGACTGTGGAACCAACTTTACAGGTGCCTGCAAGGAGCTGCATATACTCCTTACTGATCCCAAAGAGCCCAATGTGAGGAGGTACTTGGGTGAAGAGGGTTGCTCTTGGGTATTTAACCCCCCGCATTCCTCCCACATGGGAGGATCTTGGGAGCGAATGATTGGTTTCGCCAGACGGATACTCAACTCCATGCTTATGCAAACCAATCCTTCATGCCTCACTCATGAGGTGTTGTCTACTTTAATGGCAGAGATCACGGCAATTATTAATGCTAGGCCACTCGCGCCTATTTCTTCAGACCCGGAGTCACCCTTTCTCCTTACCCCTGCTACACTTCTGACTCAGAAGATGTCTACTTACCCTCCTCCTCCGGGAACCTTTGACAGCACAGACCTTCACCGCCAGCAATGGAGACGGGTGCAGCATCTGGCCAACACGTTTTGGAGCAGATGGAGACGTGAGTACCTTCCTACGCTGCAAAGCCGAAGCAAGTGGCAGGACGTACGGCCTAACATTGAGAAAGGTGACCTGGTTCTGCTTAAAGATAACCAGGCGAAGCGGAATGAATGGCCCATAGCTCTGGTTACAAAGACATTCCCTGATGAAGATGGGAAGGTCAGGAAGATCGAACTCAAAGTCACAAGATCTGGCTCAGCGAGGACCTTCTTGAGACCTGTTTCTGAGACGATCCTTCTCAAGAGTGCTGAGGAAACAAACTGATTTAGTTCCCCTTTTTATTTAGACACAAGGTTATTCAAATAGTGGTATTTAATTAATACCAGGCAGGGAGTGTTATGTTCTGTAAGACTTTTGCATTTAGTTTGCTACTTTCTCCCCCTAGTGGTCATCTTGGAGTAATTCATTGTCTTCATATATAATTCTTACATTGCTTTCATTGGTTGATTTTATCACATGATGCAGTCTGATCAGGAAACATTAGTTAAATTCCATGCGGTCAGCTCCAGTCACCTTATCCTGTTCCCACTCTGTTTGTGCCTTGAGAAAGCATCGCTTGTAAGTTGTATTTGAATTTATAGTTAATTACATTGATACACAAGTGTCATGTAAGATGTTCTGTGATGTTACTTGAATATTTATTTGTTAACATGTGAAACTGCTATTGTATAGCCTTTCAGCTAAGAGTTAGCCAATAGTTTGTTAGTTTAGCTGCACACATACTATATTTACAAGTTATTTACAGCTATAAGCATACCAGCTGAATGTAATATAAATGTTACAACTTTGTAGCTTGAAGGTATATTATTTTATGTCTGTTAATGTATGATGTGTTTGAATAGCACTCAGTGATTGGTGCTATCTTTCTGTATCATTTCAGTTTTACAAAAATTCCTTCATGAGAATTACGACAACAGTAAAGAGCCTTGAACTTTACTCCAGCCTCTGACTTTCTCTTGAAGCCTGTTAGCTATCTGTCGATTTGTGTACAGTCACACACACTGAGGACAGAATACTAATGATTGCATCATAACCACTCGACTCTCTGTCGCGCTGTACAGAAATTACCGTACAGACAGGAGGAGAAGCTTGCAGGCAATCGGGGGGACGTCCCGTCAAGGGAGAAGCCCATAGATAATGAGTCCATAAAAGCAACGGAATACTTACTCCTGCTCACTCACGCCAAAGAACTCTTTGCTCAAGTTCCCCGTCTCTGCAAGATTAACGTTGGCAATTTTCACGCACAGCTACTAGAAGATTTACGTCTGTCAGACAGGTTGCTCACGTCATCAAGCTTAGTTTGAGTCGGTTTGAGTCTGCGCGTCAGGAACAGTGCTCAAAACAGTGCTCAAAAATCGCTAAAAATGGGCTTCAACTGTCTCAACTGAGTTCTCTTTCAAACATTCGCTCGGTATCTCACTATGGGAACGCCTCTGAGCGTGACAGATCTGGAAGTACCAATCACACCACGTCTGTCAGTTGACAGACCAATCACGACAGTGATGCGGGAGTCCCACCTCCCTCATATAAACCGCTGCCAGTGGTCCCTACTTCATTCTTCGATCTCTTCCCCGTGAAGATCAAAATTGGAAGCTTTCCTTCAGTTGGACCTATCTTCAAAATAGTTGTTAAACTTTTCTAATACGAGCCGTCAAGGTACGTCACCGAACGCAGCTATTTTTCGTTAGCAGGTCTTTTACCACTGTAACGGTGATTTTTTATTTGATTCTGGTATACCACGAGAATTAACGTGTTACGGCGAATTCTCTTGGATATTCCTTTCTTCTGAGTTACACGTTGTGGTGAGCTTGGATACGGTTATTATTATTATGGCAACTACAAGTTCTGCAAGCGGCGGACCAAAAGCAGAAACTTCACGTCCGTGTGCGTGCGGTTCGATGATTTCAGGCAAGGATCTTCATCCTTTGTGCATCGCATGCCTGGGGGTTAGACACGCTCAGGCAGCCCTCGCTAACCCCGAGGGCTGTCCTCACTGTTCTCTCTTCCCGTCGAGGGTGCTAGAGAGAAGAGTGCGAGTCGCGGCCACTAACAAGGGAGATCCCTGCTTTTCTCCGCCACCCGCGGAGGAGGCTAAACAGCCCCCTGCGTCATGCAGCTGGGGCGAATTTATGGACGAGGTCTCCACCCAACTACCTCCCCTTTTTGGATCCTTTACGGATGTAAGAGAGGAGGACGATGAGGACGACGAGGCCATCGATCGTCTGTTGGAGGACGATGGTGAGGAGGATGACGACGATGCGATCCTCCCGCCGAATCCCTCCCGGCCAGGCAGCGCGTTAAGCGAAGGTTCACCCTCCCCGGCTCAGGGGGAGCTCGACCTACTGGAAATGTGCCAGAGGGCGGCGGCAAAACTCTCCATAGACTGGCCGTCGCAGCAGACGGGCCAGGGGACGGAGAGAGATCTCTATGACGGCAAGAGACTGCCGGCACGTGCCCTACCAGCTAAACAGCTCATTCCAGCGGTCCCCGCGTGCGTTTCAGAAATGAAACGTTTCTGGGATAAGCCCTTTTCACACAGGGTTCCTGTAAAGGGATTTTCTAGGCTGGATGTGGATAAAATGGAGGAATTAGGGATGTCAAATTCCCCTCCTGTCGAGCTGTCAGTGGCACATCATCTCCACCCTAACCGCAGGACAGCCTTTTCCTCGGCTTCAGCTTCACTGCCAGGACGCACTGAGCGTCTAACAGCCTCAGTGTTTCAGAAGATTTATCGCTCTTCTGCACTGGCAGTGAGGGCTCTTAATGCCACCTCTCTCCTCACTGCTTATCAAGCAGAGCTTATGGAAGAGATGGGGAGGCAAATGGATGCTGGGACACCAAACCCAGCCCTCTGGGAGGAGATTTGCGTTATTGCAGATCTAAACCTGAGAACTTCCAGAGGTGCGGTCCAGAGCTGTGGCCGCAGCATGGGCCTAGCAGTGGTCGGCGAGCGAGCTCTCTGGCTGGGGCTGTCAGGGCTGTCAGACAGAGAGAAGACTGACTTCTTGGATGCTCCGGTTGAGCCCAAAGCTCTTTTCGGGGCATCGGTCACTGCTATGCGACAAAGGTGTTATTAAAAGAAACAAGAGGGTGAGGCTTTCCAAACCTGCCTCCCTCGCAGATCCACCGTTAAGGTTTCTCAACCACCACGGTCCAGGTTTGATGCCCCCCAGCAGAGAGGCCGGTCAGACTTCAGAGGCCCTAGACCTTCTCAGCCTCACCAGACTGAGCCACAGTCTAAGCCAGCTCAGCCGAGGGGAAGACCTTCCTTTGCAGCGGCTGCAGCCAGACACCGACCAGCAAACCCTCAGGGAGGGAAGAAACGGCGAGCAACCTAATATTATATCAGGTTCAGAAAGAAGGGATGAGCAACAGCACTCAGGGAGTATCTGTTGTTATCCTCCCTCAAAGAGAGCGGTCATTTTCTCCCCCTCCCGCCAAGAGAAGGCGTCGGACACGGGAATTGTTCAAAGAAAAAAGTTACCCAATGACCGGTTCAGTTGTGAAGTTTGCACCAGTTCCCCCAGTGCCTCACAGAGAAGTTTCCCTCCCTCCACCCACGGGGTTAAAACAGAGGGCAGAGGGCTGTTTTCTGAAAGATATGTGTGCTGTGAAAATAATAAACACGTTCCCTGTGCATCCAGGCAGTGGGCCGAGGGGACAGCAATGTTTGAAAATAAAAACACACACAAAAACAAAAAATTCCATATCAGAGCTGCAGTCCCCAGCTCCACCGCTAGATGGCGCCGCCGCGTCACTAGTGGATGAGAGCTGCTGCGGCCCGCTCTCTGCTCACGCAGAGAGCTGGCGCGCATGCGCAGTACACCCCTGGGTTTTATCCACAAAACCGGGGTTATCGTCTGCAATTTGCTGTAAAACCTCCACTTTTCAGGAGTCAGCTCAGATTGTGGAGGAAGAAATAACCTCTTTATTGAACAAAAGAGCTATTCGAGTTGTGCCGCCGGAGGACAGCCATCAACGTTTTTACTCCCGGTACTTTGTCATTCCCAAGAGAGGGGGGGGGGTCTCCGTCCTATTCTGGATTTACGGAACCTCAACAAACACCTCAGAAAATACAGGTTCAAAATGTTGACCTTAAATACGTTATCTCAAATTATTCGTCCCAAGGACTGGCTTACGTCAGTCGATCTGAAAGATGCATATTTTCACATAAGCATCTACCCGGCACACAGAAAATTCCTCAGGTTTGCCTATCAAGACACAGCCTACGAGTTTTTGACAGTCCCGTTCGGTTTGTGTTTGGCTCCCAGAGTTTTCAGCAAATGTGTGGAAGCAGCGCTCACACCGCTGAGAATAATGGGTCTAAGAGTGTCAGCATATTTGGACGATCTGCTGCTGTGCGCGCCGTCATGGCAACAGGCAGAGAGAGACACACAAATGCTTGTGTCTCATTTGGAGAGCTTAGGTTTCAAGATAAACGAAACAAAAAGCTGCTTGGTGCCTACACAAAAGCTAATTTACCTGGGTCTCAGACTGAACTCGAACCTTTATCAAGCTTTTCTGTCCGAAGAGCGCATCAGGTCAATTCGCGGCGGTCTATCCCTTTTTCAGAAAGGAAACAGAGTTCCATTCAGACTGTGTTTACGTCTTCTAGGGCTGATGGCCTCGACAGTTTCTGTCATTCCACTGGGACTGTTGCGAATGAGGGAGTTTCAGAACTGGAAGGCGGCGCAGGGTTTGTGTCCAAAACGCCATCTCAACCGCAAGGTGATAGTGACGTCACTCTGCATGCGCGCTCTCCGTCAGTGGAGAGATCGCTCATTTCTCGAGTCAGGGACTCCGCTGGGAGCAGTTTCTCTGAGAAAGGTGGTTACAACGGATGCGTCGCTCACAGGTTGGGGTGCAGTGTGCGAGGGCAGGATAGCGAAGGGG
Organism: Rhinichthys klamathensis goyatoka; assembly: GCF_029890125.1. Taxonomy (NCBI): domain Eukaryota; kingdom Metazoa; phylum Chordata; class Actinopteri; order Cypriniformes; family Leuciscidae; genus Rhinichthys; species Rhinichthys klamathensis. The sequence goes on along the minus strand of NW_026607061.1, from coordinate 382,265 downwards.
AAATGGCCCGTCTCGCTACAAAACGCACACATAAACTTCCTGGAATTGTTAACAGTTTTTCTGGCACTGAACCATTTTGTGCGGTTCTTAAGGAACCACAACATTTTGATCAGGTCAGACAACACAACGGCGGTGGCATACATAAATCGCCAGGGAGGCACACGTTCCCATCTGCTTCACAGTCTGGCACAGAAAATTATCGTGTGGAGCGTGAAGCATTTTCATTCACTACGGGCAACCCATGTCCCGGGAATAATGAATGTGGGGGCGGATCTCCTGTCCAGAGGAAATCCTCTGTATGGAGAATGGACTCTCCACCCTCAGGTAGTGAGCCAGTTGTGGGAGAGGTTCGGCCAGGCTGCCGTAGATCTCTTCGCCTCGCACGAAAACACTCAGTGTCCTCTATTCTTCGCTCTGGCGAGAGACGGTGCGCCTATGGGTGTGGATGCTCTAGCGCACCCGTGGCCAAACGCACTACTGTACGCGTTTCCTCCACTAAGTCTGATATTTCCAACTTTAAGAAGGGTAAGAGAGTACGGTCACTCAGTCATAATGATTGCCCCGAACTGGCCAGGGAAGTTGTGGTTGACGGAGATAATTCAACTCCTTTGCGACCAGCCTTGGCCTCTCCCGTTGCGCAGGGACCTTCTCTCACAAGCGCGCGGGGAGATCTTTCACCCAGCCCCAGACAAAGTGGCTCTTTGGGCCTGGCCCGTGAGAGGTTAAACTTGAGAGTGACGGGTTTGCCTCCGGGTGTGATTGAAACAATTCAGAATGCACGAGCGGCTTCGACGCGCTCTGCATATGATCGGAAATGGACTGTGTTTGAACGATGGTGCGCACAAAAACACATTGTTCCTTTTCTCTGTTCTGTGGCGGATGTGTTATGTTTTCTGCAGGAACTTTTGGATAAGGGCAGAGCCTTTTCAACTGTTAAAGTCCCTGTAAAGTCAAAATTAAGTATGTGTTTTGAGTTTGTCACACCACAGAAAAATTAGTTATTAGACACCCAGCCAAATTTGAATGATAAAAAAAGCCAGCAAGTACATAAAATAAGCTATCAAAATCTTGAAGAAATTAGCAGTATTCTCTGCTCTCAAACGCTGGAGGCGTGTCCACTGGCTGCGCTGAAACCACGCCCACTCGCGGGAAAGCTGCCGTCGACTCGCCACACTCAACTCTACAGCCGGAATAGATGCTCGCACGGTGGGCACGCACTGCCGATGACACCAGTTGTCGGCGCGACGGGAGGATGAAGGCCAGGCGGGAGTCGGTTCGGCCCCATTCACCAGTAACAGCGGATTATCAGTGAATCCCAGACAGTTATCTCCGACGAAAGTTTATAAAACTATCCCGTGTAAAATGATCACTTACAGAGGCGGGTGTTGGCGGTGATCCTCAGCTCTCCATCAAGGTGGCTCTTCACAAAATTAATCCACTTCTTCTTGATATAATCGTTTTTCGGAAATTTAAATAAGGACACCGATCTGTTTTGTACGTGATCCGGTGATCGCATCCAGGTAGTAGGCCTACGCATTTCCGTGACGAAGGCATAGCTAGCTAGCAATCTGTAGGCTGTGTTACTAATAATAGTGCTGACAGTAACTCGCGATTGAGAGGCAAACTGATGTGAATGTGCTCTATAATATTGTTAGGAGCGGCCAGCCTAAGCGGCTACAGTGCGTCATCAAGTAGGGGCGTGTCCAGGAGCTCAAGGGCTCCAGTGCGTCATCGAGCCCTGTTTTAGCCCCGCCCAGAAAATCCGGAAAATAGCAATGGTGAAAAACTGTTTAACGGTCTAACTCCACAAATCAGTACTTCACAGTTCACAGTCTTTGTAATATGTTTTAGCAATACATTTCTAACATTTATAATGTGTTTAGATTTTTTTTTTGAAATTGCCTTTACAGGGACTTTAAGGTTTATCTTGCCGCAATTTCTGCGTGTCATGTGGGGGTTGACAGAAACACTATAGGTCAACACCCGCTTGTATGCAGGTTTATGAGAGGTGCACGACGTTTGAACAGGGTTTCAAAGCCATTGATTCCGCCGTGGGATCTGTCTGTGGTCCTTAACGCACTATCTCAGTCCCCTTTTGAGCCAATAGAGAGTGTTGAATTAAAGCTCCTTTCGCTAAAGGCTGCTTTATTATTGGCTCTTTCGACCGCAAAGCGGGTTAGTGAACTTCACGCGCTATCGGTTCATAACTCTTGTATGCAGTTCGCTATGGATTACTCGAGAGTAACTCTCAAAACGAATCCAGCGTTTGTGCCTAAAGTTAGCGAGTCAGCTCTCGCCTGTAAACAGGTGGATTTACTGGCTTTCCATCCGCAGCCTTTTTCCTCGTCAGAGGATGCGCGGCTTCATTGCTTGTGCCCTGTCCGTGCGTTGCGTCATTATGTGGACAGAACGAAAGCACTAAGGAAGAGTAATCAGTTATTTGTTTCATGGGCTGATTCTCATAAAGGGAAACCTATTTCGCGTCAGCGCCTGTCCCACTGGGTAGTGGAAGCTATTATATTGGGTTATAATGGCATGGGTCTCTGTCCTCCGGAAGGGCTGAAGGCTCATTCTACCAGAGGTTTGGCTACCTCATGGGCACTGTTTAAGGGCGTTTCAGTTCAGGACATATGTGCAGCAGCAAGCTGGGCTTCGCCTCACACTTTTGTCCGATTTTATAGAATGGATGTCACTGAGCCATCACTGGCTCATTCCGTCTTAAGTGTGTAAAAAAAAAAAAAAAAAAAAAAAAATAAAAAAAAATAACACACACACACACACTCATTGTGGAGTGTTTATGTCGCATACATCACTGAGTTGGTTGACATGCCTGCTTCAGGGAAGCATATCTGCAATACGGGAGTTGTCTATATCCCATAGTGAGATACCGAGCGAATGTTTGAAAGAGAACTTTAGGTTACTTACTGAAGGGTTGGTCAAAATCCCTTGCCTCTTCAAATACATATATAATCATATATCATTTTGAATGGTTATATACTTCCTTTATAAAAATCAATAATCAAATATATTCATTATCACATAATAATTTTTATATTCTTGTGCTTGTGAAATTATATTTTCTTAAATGCATGGATGCAAGTAGCCAGTTTCTTTTAGGTGCATTCCAATCTTACTTTGAGATTGCACGTAGTACACGCAGGATACGAAGGCCACGTAACCCACAAGGCCGTTTGTCTCTTTCTCTGGGATCAGTAGAAAGGTTTATAGAGGGTCCTAAAGGCAGCGTGGGCACATATGATTCTTTGCTGGACATTTGGTCAAGCTATATTGAGCGTTACTATCAAACTTTAATTGTTGTATTAAAATGTATTCTTTCCAGTATATTTCCTTCCTTGGGAGTAAATGCCAGTGATCTGTTTTTCTCCCAAATGAGTGAATGTTTTAGCATTATGTTTTGGTATACTTAACTGATAATAAGGAGCTCAGACTCTCTTCAGCCTTGATGGGAGCTGTTATTTGCTAGTGTCTGTTATTTGTGTGTGTGTGCGTATGACATTCTATGTAGGTTCTGGACGGTCGGACCAGACACCCCGGCGCCCTTCTCTAACCTGCGAGGCCACCACAGACCTAAATCCAATGAGTGGACGACAACTATCTTTACTAATGGCGATAGGCACCCCTATCTCCTCACATGTGTTAAATTGTTTAGGCTTTCATGTTTCTTAGCCAATGAGAATCATTCAACCTGTAAGCAATGACGTAGCTTAGACCTTGGAAATGGTATAACTGCTGTGATCTTTGTAACTGTAAGCGGGGCGGCCTACGAACTCCTGTGTGAGTCTTGAAGCTGACTTCTGCTGATGAAACTGCAAACTATCTTCAGTAAAACTTTTCTTTAATTTTTTATAATTCTGACTCCGGGTCTTCATTCTTCATATCTGGTTCTGGGTCTTTGACTGTATATCCCTTACATTACGTAACCCCGGTTCTCTGATAACATGAGTGAGGTATCTCACCACACGTCCCTCCTTGCAGTGCACGGAGAAGAGATATGCAGAGAATGAAGTAGGGACCACTGGCAGCGGTTTATATGAGGGAGGTGGGACTCCCGCATCACTGTCGTGATTGGTCTGTCAACTGACAGACGTGGTGTGATTGGTACTTCCAGATCTGTCACGCTCAGAGGCGTTCCCATAGTGAGATACCTCACTCATGTTATCAGAGAACCGGGGTTACGTAAGTAACCTAAAGTTCCAATGAGATGGCTCTGTCCACTTCTTATACTGTCTATGATAGATATCCATAATAAAGGCTAGATGTCTTACGGCGGAGTCTCTATCGTCATCACCGGCAGCCATCTTGCCACAGGCAAGCTTTCTGGCGGGCTCTGTGGTCCCTGATGTAAGATGAGTGATCAGCACGAACACAAATACTCTTATCTCGTTGAAATCTTGATGGATTTACAAACGGTTTGGTTTCTTACAAACGTTATTAACGTGGATATAATTCTGGATCATTATTTATTGATACACTTATTATTCATAAGTGTGCAGTGTCATAACTACATCTCTGATGTTTATAACAAACCAAACCGTTTGAAAATCGGTAGAAAATTGAGCAAGTTATGGTTATTTAAAAAGTACATGCACCATTAAAACACAATGTTACGAGTGAGCGAGCTGCCTGTGACAAGATGGCCGCCAGGTGCGGACGTCGACCTCCATTGGCCAGCAGCGCGGACGAGACATCTAGCCTTTATTATGGATATCTATGGTTTCACACCTGTGGATCAAACATTCAACAGCATATAAATCAAAACTGAATATCGTTATCAAATGACATGGAGGAAACGACTGTGAAGCTTTGTGGGTGTTTATGGACTTGATCTACTCCATCTGCGGACGAAAATTTTGGATTGAAAATGGAATTTTCTCAGCTCTTTGTTCAAAATGTTGCTTTTTTATTAAACTTACCCACATTCAAGTGTTGATAAAAAGAATGCATGGAGGTAGAATACAATGATTTTGTTGTTGTTTAAAAGAGAGGCTCTATTCTTTTCTTTTGATATATTGTGAGTTCAGATATTCATACAGCAAAATATTCTGGCAGCCATGAACATTTTGTGAAAACGATCAAAAATCTTAGCGCTGGCTGGCAACTTTGTTTAACTCTTTCCTCGCCAGCATTTTTGAAAAAAGTTGCCAGCCACCACCAGCATTTTTGATCATCTTCACAAAATTTTCATGCGGCCCCCAGAATATATTGTATGAATATTTGAATATGCAATATATCAAAATAAAGAACAGTGCCTGTTTTATTCTAGCTTCATGCTTTCTTTTAAGTTAAGTTTCCTTAAAAAAGCAACATTTGGAGAAAAAAGCACATTTTCGTCAAAGAATCCAGATAGGATTAAAACAATGATCAAAACAAAGATGGAGTTGATCGAGTCCATCAACACCCCTAAAGCTTCACCGTCCTATATCTCGTCCTGGGTCGACATTTCATTTAGTAACGTAGGCAGATTTGATTTATATGCCGTTTAATGTTGCTGATCGCATTATTTTACATATGGATCTGCTTCTTCTTCGCCTGTGGTTTGATCGGGAGATTCAGTACTCTCTCAGAAGATGTGTAATAGCGCCCCCTATCGTATAACAGTGAAAACTTCGAAAGCCGGAAAATTACATCAATGAAAGAGTTAAAAAAACGGTGTAGAACATGTAACAAATGCTTTGAACAATAGAAACTGCTATTGTTTATCCATAAGTTAAAGAAAACATTTTAAAATATAATGAAAATTAATTTAGTATTTTTGAAAAATTTTAAATTCATGCAAACAGATGCCAAAAATATAAAATATTTCTACAAACAAAAACATGCTAAAGGAGCAAATGCAGCCTCATGGCAAAATGCAGCCGACCTGCTGTGTAAACGAGTGACACCTAACTAACAAATGACAGATATTTCTTTTGATAAACAGTAACAGTGATTGTCTGAGCTTTGACATTTCATGTTTGTCAAACATATTGGCGGATTTTAATGGAGGTGTGATTAAGAAACTTGCTTTTTAAAATAGGACACTTATGGTGTCATTTATTGATATCTGAACAGACATTTCTACACATACAAAAATGATTCTCATTAAAGGAATGATCTGACATTTAAAATGGAACTGACATTTTGCATTCAGGTAAAAACATTTCAAGAGATTATCAAATTGATATTAAAATGTATCATGCTAGAAATATGCACTCCGGAATATTATAACTGTACATAATATTTTAAAAAAAGGCACATTTATACCTGAGTTTACAGCAACAACAAAAAATAACAATACGAAATTCTATGCAATGAAGTTAATAAATGTATAGACTTGACTTGAGTTCAGATGGAAGTATAGATTCCCACTAAAGCTTCTTACTTGATATCTGCGTCTGGTGTAAACATTGTCGTCACGTTTAGTTGGCAGGAGGGATTCTTGGCGCAATCTTCAGAGATAGTTCATAAAGTGTGTCCTCATCCATAACTAGAGTCTTATCAAGGAGGAACTGTGTTACCTGAGAGAAGAACAGTCAATCACAACAGGGTTACACACGTGCTTCCGCAACCAGACTGAAGCTCACTTCCCTTTCACGGTTTAAGTCTAGTCTGCAATTTGTTGCGTAAATTGAAAACCAAGTTTTTAGCTTTAGAAAACCTACTGCGTCATATTTGACACGCAAATTTCTAAGGCCTGTAAATTATAAACATGATCGAAACGTTGCTGAAAAACCTGTTGTACACAATCTACTGCATGCTTTCGGTCGTCTGACTGATAGTTTAGACTTTTTTAGCAAGTAAAAGCCTTTTAGTATAATTGTATAAAAAATAAGAGCTTGTGAGTTTTTGCTGTGAAATCTTTACTGATTGTTATTAAGTAAACATACGAATAACAATGTCCACAAATGAGTTACTAGGAGTGCTACTTGGGTGTTGAGAGGTGTGTTCCTTTGGTGCTCTTCAGCTTGGAGATCCAAAATGTTTCCCAAATAAACAGTAATTCTGAGGCACTCAAAAGGAAAATAAGTTTAAAAAGCCTTCATTTAAACTTGGCTATCCATTAAAAAACATATGCCAACATGTTTCGGCCTCTTTGGCCTTCTTCAGGGCAAATTCAAAATGGCAGTCTGTAGACTGCATGCTATATATCTGCATGTGGTCACATGATCTAGAAGCACAGGTGCTCATCTGCACATATCACCTGACAGAGAGCAATTACAAGAAATTACTTTAGATAAGACAAGTCACATTTTCACATCAGGATAGTTAAAAATATCAACATAAATGGATACATATAGCAAGAGGTTACTTTATATGACAAGTTACAGAAAAATGTTATATTGTAGAAAATTTCATTTCATTTCATGCTCTAATAAATATGTGCAATCTCAGATGTTGAATAATTTTATCATTTCTATTGTAATACAATTGTTATACGAATAACAATATTGTAGCAATATTTCAAGATGAACACTTACTGGACTTAAGTAACTTAGGTTTACTTGATTCTCCATGCATCTTTTTTTTAATCATGTTAAAATGTGAGTATCAAATATGATCATCATCAGGCTTTTGAGGAAGGTTTACGTATTTGTTCATCTCTCAATCATCATTGTATTGCATTGCATTATAAAAACAGAGCTTTGATCATAAAACTAAGCATTCAAATATCATATTATTACTAAGATGTATTATTGGCAGATATAGAGAGACGACTGATATTAATATTAACTGATATTAATTGCATTTTATGCAAGTAGTCTATACTGTTATAAAGAATTTCATCTCACTTTCTGGCCTAAAATATCTAACAATATCAGCATGTGCACCAAATTGCATATTTTTGCTAAGTTTGGGCCTCTGAATAAAATGTAACTGTTTTCCCTCCATATTTTCACTATATCACATACACTCACCTAAAGGATTATTAGGAACACCATACTAATACTGTGTTTGACCCCCTTTCGCCCTCAGAACTGCCTTAATTCTACGTGGCATTGATTCAACAAGGTGCTGAAAGCATTCTTTAGAAATGTTGGCCCATATTGATAGGATAGCATCTTGCAGTTGATGGAGATTTGTGGGATGCACATCCAGGGCACGAAGCTCCCGTTCCACCACATCCCAAAGATGCTCTATTGGGTCGAGATCTGGTGACTGTGGGGGTTTATTTTAGTACAGTGAACTCATTGTCATGTTCAAGAAACCAATTTGAAATGATTCGAGCTTTGTGACATGGTGCATTATCCTGCTGGAAGTAGCCATCAGAGGATGGGTACATGGTGGCCATAAAGGGATGGACATGGTCAGAAACAATGCTCAGGTAGGCCGTGGCATTTAAACGATGCCCAGTTGGCACTAAGGGGCCTAAAGTGTGCCAAGAAAACATCCCCCACACCATTACACCACCACCACCAGCCTGCACAGTGGTAACAAGACATGATGGATCCAAGTTCTCGTTCTGTTTAACGCCAAATTCTGACTCTACCATCTGAATGTCTCAACAGAAATCGAGACTCATCAGACCAGGCAACATTTTTCCAGTCTTCAACTGTCCAATTTTGGTGAGCTCTTGCAAATTGTAGCCTCTTTTTCCTATTTGTAGTGGAGATGAGTGGTACCCGGTGGGGTCTTCTGCTGTTGTAGCCCATCCGCCTCAAGGTTGTGTGTTGTTGTGGCTTCACAAATGCTTTGCTGCATACCTCGGTTGTAACGAGTGGTTATTTCAGTCAAAGTTGCTCTTCTATCAGCTTGAATCAGTCGGCCCATTCTCCTCTGACCTCTAGCGTCAACAAGGCATTTTCGCCCACAGGACTGCCGCATACTGGATGTTTTTCCCTTTCCCCACCATTCTTTGTAAACCCTAGAAATGGTTGTGAGTGAAAATCCCAGTAACTGAGCAGATTGTGAAATACTCAGACCGGCCCGTCTGGCACCAACAACCATGCCACGCTCAAAATTGCTTAAATCACCTTTCTTTCCCATTCTGACATTCAGTTTGGAGTTCAGGAGATTGTCTTGACCAGGACCACACCCCTAAATGCATTGAAGCAACGGCCATGTGATTGGCTGATTAGATAATTGCATTAATGAGAAATTGAACAGGTGTTCCTAATAATACTTTAGCTGAGTGTATATAAGCTATAAAAGCTTGATGCATAAAATATGAATCTAAAAAAAAAACATGCATGCAAACTTTTTTGAGTCCGAAATATACAGTGTTTTTTTCGTATTCGTGATTCGGTGGCTCTGAATTGTCTAAACATCATTCAAACTGCTTGCTACGGATGCGAAAAACGCATAAAATCGAACCCGATGCGATTTTTTTTATGCCGGACGAAAGTTTCGGAGGCAGTGTGCAAGCGTGATTGACATAACGTGAGGTCGTATTTATTTTTTAACGTGCAAAATTTTCGGGCGCGAATTTCGGACTCTGTGCAAGGGCCTTAAGGGTTCAATAAACAGTTCAATTTCAGAAAACATTCTGACTTCTTTCATAAGTCAGGCAGTACAGGGTTAAAAGTGTGCACTTGATTCTGTATCTACAGCTTCCATAAGGTCTCGCCACACGTCATGACTGTACCTTGGGTTGCAGGTCTATCCTGTAGGGCGCCTGCTGAAACTGTCGGATCTCTCGTATTATGTGTGAGATCTGTGAAGTACAACAAAAGCACAGCTCTTTACTGATGACTACAAAATGTGAACTAGCGTCTTGAGCAATTTGAGCATTTTACCATCCTCATTTTAGAGAAGTTGACTAGCCCCTCCTCAGTGAAGTTAGGCGTCCCTTCCTCGATAAACGCCAAATCCGTCAGGTACATGCCCAGATAGGGCACACATGGAGGGTTACAGCTGTGGATTAAGTACCACACCATACATCTTACAGTGTATGTGTTTATATTCAGTGTAAAACTAACATACACAAACTTACTTTTTCAGAGTTTCCCTCAGGTTCTTAAACCTCCCTTCAGATGAAACGATCTTCTGCAGCCTATCCATAAGAGCTTTGGTCTGACAATGAACAAAATCCATGCACGGTTAAAATGCACAAAAAAACACTAATACTGTGTTTGTTTAATGCTTCTATTCCTATTGAATCTCTGAGGCTTTCTCAACCCACCTGTTTGCAGACCTTGACCCATGTTTTCTTTAACCTGTAGATGGCGCTGCGGTTCAGAGCGGACGTGATCTCCAAGACGCCGTTGTAGTTGTTGAGACAGCGGCATATATCAGCCACAGCCAGCCACTTCTCAATAGAGTTGGCTCTGGAGCTCACGTCACATTGAGCCATGATCTGAGACGCCACCAGATTACTCATCTATAGAAAAACATTATCATTCAGTTATATTGACTTGCTCTCATACACATCACATGAAGGAAAATGGGATCATCCTTGTGCATCCTAAAGGACTTTATGTCTTTTTCAGTTTTTTTTTTTTTTTTTGGCCTGTGTTAATGCCAACATATACACTCACCAGCCACTTTATTAGGTACCCCATGCTAGTAACGGGTTGGACCCCCTTTTGCCTTCAGAACTGCCTCAATTCTTCGTGGCATAGATTCAACAAGGTGCTGGAAGCATTCCTCAGGGAGTTTGGTCCATATTGACATGATGGCATCACACAGTTGCCGCAGATTTGTCGGCTGCACATCCATGATGCGAATCTCCCGTTCCACCACATCCCAAAGATGCTCTATTGGGTTGAGATCTGGTGACTGTGGAGGCCATTTTAGTACAGTGAACTCATTGTCATGTTCAAGAAACCAATTTGAAATGATTAGAGCTTTGTGACATGGTGGAAGTAGCCATCAGAGGATGGGTACATGGTGGCCATAAAGGGATGGACATGGTCAGAAACAATGCTCAGGTAGGCCGTGGCATTTAAACGATGCCCAATTGGCACTAAGGGGCCTAATGTGTGCCAGGAAAACATCCCCCACACTATTACACCACCACCACCAGCCTGCACAGTGGTAACAAGGCATGATGGTCCCATGTTCTCATTCTGTTTACGCCAAATTCTGACTCTAACATCTGAATGTCTCAACAGAAATCGAGACTCATCAGACCAGGCAACATTTTTCCAGTCTTCAACTGTTCAATTTTGGTGAGCTCTTGCAAATTGTAGCCTCTTTTTCCTATTTGTAGTGGAGATGAGTGGTACCCGGTGGAGTCTTCTGCTGTTGTAGCCCATCCGCCTCAAGGTTGTGCGTGTTGTGGCTTCACAAATGCTTTGCTGCATACCTCGGTTGTAACGAGTGGTTATTTCAGTCACTGTTGCCCTTCTATCAGCTCGAACCAGTCTGGCCATTCTCCTCTGACCTCTGGCATCAACAAGGCATTTCCGCCCACAGAACTGCCGCTCACTGGATGTTTTTTCTTTTTCGGACCATTCTCTGTAAACCCTAGAGATGGTTGTGCGTGAAAATCCCAGTAGATTAGCAGTTTCTGAAATACTCAGACCAGCCCTTCTGGCACCAACAATCATGCCACGTTCAAAGTCACTCAAATCAACTTTCTTCCCCATACTGATGCTTGGTTTGAACTGCAGGAGATTGTCTTGACCATGTCTACATGCCTAAATGCACTGAGTTGCCGCCATGTGATTGGCTGCTTAGAAATTAAGTGTTAATGAGCAGTTGGACAGGTGTACCTAATAAAGTGGCCGGTGAGTGTATTTAGGCAAAAGTGTGTATTTTTATTGGAATTTTGCTATTTTGCCTTAATTTCCTGTACTATATCTATTTTACACTAGGGACACAAAATAGTTACACTTAGGACATTAAAGGCAGTCTTTGTTAATAGGCTTTCGTTCTGTTGTTGAGGGTTTTTTTTCACTTTATAGATGGCCTATAAAGCAAATACTAGCTTTCTCCTGTTTTCTGCTTCTGCGTATTATAAAGCCAATTGGATAAATTATGCAGCTATAATTGGGTGGGCATGTAGGTATGGATGTATAATTGTGTGTGTGTGCGTGTAATATTTGAGAAAGAAAAATTCTACTGTACTACATATCACAATGCCAGAGCTGTCAATACCATTGGAGCTTTACTGGGATCTAATGGAAAAACTTTACACTTTACTGAAAGCTCATTTTTTGAGATATTAACCTCAAATTTGGAAGACAACTTTTTTTAGATGTATGGCTTTGATTGTCTTGTAGTTTTTGAGTTCAACATGTTTTATAAAATATATATTTTATATAAAATAATGTTCATAAATAATGTTCCTAAACTAAAACCTCTATTACTTTTTTACTTTTTACTTCAACTATAACCTGAGACCAAATCTGGCAGTTTTTTATCTGGTACATAAAGTAAATATTTTACGTTTGGCTGAAAAAAAAGTTTGGGAACCCCTGATCTACACTAGCAGTCAAAACTCTGTGTTTCTCATTACCTTTACCACATTTTATTCTAAAAGCTTCTGCTTAAATGACTAAAAATAGCTTTGTAGACTAATCTTAATTGCGCAAACACAATCTGTCATTATTATTTTAAAATCTGAGGATGTGTGTCTGATCTTTTGATGATTATAGATTATGATTTTTGCTCACATCATTGAAGTGCTGACTGGTCTTCATAATGTACGGAGTCCTTTCACTTTTGTCCGTTTTCATCCAGCCTTGACCAAGAAACTCCCTAGAAACACGTCCAACATCTTTATCAAACACTACTATAGAGTAAATCACCAACAATTTATGAATCAAACACTCTAGAGTATGAATTCATGCTCTGAGGGAATACTCACTCGTATGGAATATTCCGGAACACGATATGGTCCAGTAGAGTAATTTGTTCCGCTAGTTCCATCGCCGACAGTGACTCGAAGCACTCGACCCTCGGACACTCGGACTAGAAAACACACGCAAAATTACACAAGGATGAAAGAAATACACCGATACACACTTCAGTGCAGTGACACTAACCATTTGGACGATATCCTCAATCTTCAACTGTGAATCATCTTGCTCTTCTTGAGAAAGTGCACTGGGGAAAGAGTAAAGAGTAAAGGAGCAGTTCACCTCAAATCAATATACATTATTTATCCAACACATGCTTGCTCCCCATAGAACACATATTTTATCATTTAAAGTTTACAAAATCCCATAGAATTCCTCCCAAGTCTTGTCTTCCACATACCCTACCATTCAAAATTTTGGGGTCATTACGATAATTTATTTATTATTTTTTTGTATTATTTTTTTGTATAATTTTTTTTTATTACTTTTTTTCAGCAATGATCCATTAAATTGATAAAAAATGACAAGAAAGGTTATATTACAAAACATTTCAATTTCAAATAAATGCTGTACTTTTTAACTTTGTATAAATCTTGGAAGAAAAAAAACATTTCTGCAAAAATAAGAACCAGCACAACTGTTTTCAACACTAATGATAATCAGAAATGTTTCTTGAGCAGCAAATCTGAAGGATCATGTGACACTGAAAATTAAACTTTGATCACACGAAAAATAACATTTTAAAATATATTCACATAGAAAACATTTTTTTTTAAATTGTAATAATATTTCACTATTTTTACTGTATTTTCGTCTTGGTGAGCAGAATCTTGTTTCAAAAATATTACCGACTTTTAAACACTAGCGTACACGCTTCAACTAACATAAGGCGAGTAGTTAATTAAATATATATATATATATATTTCCCTCACTTTATTTATAGGTTTCTCCACATATTACAAAATTCCAAACATGTCATAACAAAGTTGTACAATTTAACATATGTAGAAAAAAAAGGGGTAGGATCAGAAGATAGGCAGGGATCCAGGACCTACCTAACGATTGTTGACTCCAAATAAGAATGTACAAATATACGCAATAAAGTACCAAATATGCAAAAATTACCCCTCAACCACCCCAAGAAAAAAAAAAGAAAAAAAACATGCCAACCAAGGTAAATGTTTAACCACATTAATCAATTATAAGTGTTATTACAGAAGCGGTAGCATACTATAGTAGAGCAACCCGATCACACTAAATGCGTCTCTATAGCACGCAGTGTGTTTATCGTGCAATTTATACGCGGAAATGAGTTTTTACGTGCATAGGATACGCATGGGTTGGTTAGGGTAGGTTTAGTAGTGGTGTGGGGTGCGTGTGTATTATACGTTTGGGTAGAATTAGTGGTGTGGGGTGCGTGTGTATTATACGTTTGGGTAGAATTAGTGGTGTGGGGTGCGGGTGTATTACACGCAAATGAACTGCGTATCAAATGCACGCGAAAACTGCGTATCATATGCACGTAAAAACGTATTTTCGCGTATAAATTGCACAATGCGTGCTATAGAGACGCATTTACGTGAGAACAGGCTGAGTAGAGGGTACAATTATTTACTATTTTCCAGTATGCAGGGAGTGTATGTTTCCATTTATGCAAGGAGATAACCCCACATTTTGTAAAAGTTCTTGAAAGAGCCCCTCAGTGAGTATTTGATTTTTTCCAATATTTTTGGTGAATTATCCCACCCATCTGTCATTGAGCCATCAAACTCTTTGTCTCAGATTTCCTCACTGGAAGCATCACCTCAGTATGTTAGCTGCAGCCTTCCTCTCCTGTGGTAGAAGATCGGGATCTCGCAGAACCTCCTCCAGCAGAGCGACCACAGCCGTCGTCAGTTCTGCGTTCATCTCAAAGTCCTGCAAACACAGACAAACACATGACCAGGCTTGTGTGATGTAGTGGCCGTTCTGGCTAACGTTTAGTGCCGGAAAGGTTCGAAACTCAAGAGTCACTGCTGAGCCTTGTTCAATTACAGGTTGCTCCAGGCAGGATGTTTCCACTTTATGCATTTATGGCCATGAAACCTGAACATAGTATGTAAATGCAAACCAACCCAACCATTACTGATGCGTGGAGTTTGACAAATTTAACACAAAAATAGTGTCTGCACAGGATCCATCAGAAATCATTCTAATATGCTGATTTGCTGCTGAAGAAACATTTATGATTATTATCAATGTTGAAAACAGTTGTGCTGTTTTATATTTTTATAGAAACCATGATACATTTTTTTTTCAGGATTCTTTGATGAATAGAAAGTTCAAAAGAACAGCATTTATTTGAAAAATAATCTTTTGTAACATTACAAATGTCTACTGTCACATTTGATCAATATTACAGGTGCAACTCTTAAGCCATAATCATCAAAATTATAACAAATAAAGGCTTGAAATATCTCACTTTGCATGTAATGAGTCTATATAATATATTAGTTTCACCTTTTAAGTTGAATTACTGAAATAAATAAACTTTTGCACGATTTTTGAGTTTCACCTTGAGTTTCAAGGTAATCGTGACTTTTGTCTCACAATTCAGATTTTTTTTTTCTCGTGATTATAAAATAGCAGTTAAAAAGTCAGAATTGCAAGATATAAACTCAGAATTGTGAGGTCACTTTTCCTCTGAACTGCACTTTATAACTCACAATTAAGAGTTTATATCACACAATTATGAGAAGAAAGGGATGTACGGGATTTAAACTCGTAATCGCGAGAAAAAAGTCCGAATTTCGAGAGAAAAAAAAATCTGAATTGTGAGACAAATTATCTTTTACATTAGTTTACTTCCGTGGCGGAAACAAGCTTTCCATAATATTATGCATCTTTGTTGAATAAAAGTAATAATATCTTTTCTTTAAAAAACACCTTACTGACCCCAAATTATTTAACAGTAGTGTTATTATGGATAAAAAATTCAGTTTTCAATTTTCGAGTGAACTTTGAGTAAATATCCAAGACTGTATTATTTGAATAGTGCTTTTCACAATATATATTTAAAAGCAGCTTGAAAAAGAATCACCTCTTAGTTTGTAAAGTACGGGATTGAGTTTATCGGCGTTACATCTGCCACATTAGATATCAGCATCAGTCATTCAAATACTCGCTATATTCATATATCACTAGATAAGCATCTTCTAAATAACTGCCTAAATATACTCAAACTGCTGTGAGCCAGAAAAATGGGGCATACTACAATAAATAACCACCAGCTTCCTTCAAATGCACGCTAAAGGATGGAATAGATTTGACTGGACGCATGTTCCTGACATGTTAACGGCCCTCAGGGGTCCGCTGACATTTCAGCGCAGTCACTCCTGCACACGATGAAGGACTGAAGAGCAAAGCAGGTCTGACAGTGAGGTGTGAGGTGGACACGTCACAGCGGCTGTGTGAACACACCTGTCCTCCTGGCAGAGTCACGTGCTCAACGCTGATCACAAAATGCAAATAATAAATCATATAATCATGCACAGGTGCAATAGCAATCTACTGTTTAGAGTTTAATGACATTTTGTTAACTTTAAAAAAAGAGGGTTTGTGAGTTGATGAAAAATTAATAATTCATTATTTTGAATGTAAAATTAAAATAAATAAATGGGGCTCCATGACATTTGCAATATAATTATCAAATCAAACAGTGCAATTTAAAATAACTGTATAGTCTGATGCGCTGCAAATTTCAGAGTGATAAATATAAATAAATAAAAATACTTTCTCTAAAAAATACCAGTTCAGAGACATGAAAGTGCTCTTTTAATTATTTTAAATAAATAATATAAAATTGCATAAATTATTATTGAACTGACTAAAGTATTTAAAGGGTGAAGGTCACATTAAAAATATATATTTTAACATTAGACGTCAATTTGATGTTACATCTACTGTACTTCTTTTATATAGAATTGTTCTATAGTCCACCCTGTGTTTAATGCAATGACATCAGAAGTAACTGTAATTGAATCACAGGAAAATTGGAAAGGGAGTAATCCATCACTTTACTTTTTCAGGGGTAAAGTAATTAAATTATTAACTTAGTAATGCATTACACCCAACATGCGATTGTGTCATTAAATTATTGAAATATTAACATAAGATCTCAGAGGTTGGTTCATGTAAATATTGTACGTCTAAAGTTAAACCCATTGCTTTATTACAATAAACAATTTGAATTACGCTTTATTTTACAGTACGTGTACTTACAGTGTTCTTGTCTAAGAAAATACTGGGTAATATAAGGTAACTGCATGGGTTAAGGTTAGGTTCAGGGTTAGTACCTAGCTATAACCCAGTTATTATAATTACTGTAATAAGTACATACATAGTATGTAAAATAAAGTGCTTCCAAAATGTTGCTACTGTGGAAATTGTAGTAAATCGCAAGAGACAACTTCTCACATTGAGCACACGAATGCGTGTGTGGTTTTTTATTGAAAACAAAAACACTCAACTCCAAAATGGCGCTGACTAGCGTCTCACGTCATCACGCATACAGAACATTTTAAAGGGACCACGATCCCTGAACAACAGTGAGGAACAATGCCAAGAACAAAGGTGAATTATGTATGTCAAAGTCACTACACACGTCCCCCCAGAATTCACCATATCAGGAGAACCAAACAGTCAACGGGGAGGTGGGCGTATCAACCTGCCACAACGGCTGCGCTGCACGGAAGGAGGAGGAGACCGCACTGCAGCCGGCAACCCGCCCTGGCACGGGTGTGGGACATGGAGTGTGGGAGGCTTGGGAGGGAGGGGAGCAAGGGGTGGGGGCAGAGCAGGAGGCCGTCCGCGCCGTGGGACCTGGGCCAGGTCAATGGGCCTGGCCACGTCCAAGTGAGCCGGTTTGAGGCGGTCAATGGAAAGTCGCTCCGGTTTCCCGCCCCTGTCCACCACAAAATGTTTGTCCCCCTTCTCCAAAACCTGAAATGGGCCTTCGTAGGGCGGACGTAGAGGTCCCCTGTGGGCATCGTGGCGAATGAAAACGTAGTCAGCCGTCTGAAGTCCAGCGGGTATGTGTGACTGAGGAAGGCCGTGATGGGAAGTAGGGACAGGTGCGAAAAGCCTCGCATTGTCCAGTAGAGTGGACCGCTGAAAAGTAGCAGACCAGGGAACCGTGGTGCTAGGGACAAAATCCCCTGGTACCCGCAGTGGCTGTCCATAAACCAACTCCGCGGATGAGGACTGAAGGTCCTCCTTTGGCGCGGTCCTGATGCCCAGCATCACCCACGGGAGCTTGTCGACCCAGTTGCTGTCTTTGAGGCCAGCGCGCAGGGCAGCCTTCATTGACCTATGAAAACGTTCACAGAGTCCGTTAGCTTGCGGGTGATATGCGGTCGTACGGTGGAGTTTCACTCCGAGGCTCTGTGCGACAGCGGCCCACAGCTCAGAAGTAAACTGTGCGCCTCGGTCAGAGGAAATGTCCGAAGGAGTGCCGAAACGTGCAACTCAGGTGCCAATAAATGCCCGTGTCATTTCGGAAGACGTCACTGACGTCAAAGGCACAGCCTCGGGCCAGCGGATGGTCCTGTCAACCATGGTGAACAAATATGTGAAACCGTGAGAGGAGGGCAGAGGACCAACCAGGTCCACGTTTACATGGTCAAAACGTCTTTCCGGAACCGAGAAAGACCCTAACGGGGCTTTAGTGTGGCGATGGACTTTGGCCCGTTGGCATTCAACACAGGTGTTAGACCAATCCCTAACGTCCTTCTTGAGGCCGTGCCAAACAAACTTCCCTGCCACCAGTCTTTGTGACGCTTTCGTACCCGGGTGGGAGAGACCATGGACGGCATCAAAAACTTGTCGCCTCCATCCCGAGGGAACGACCGGCCGAGGACTACCTGTGGAGATGTCACACAGGAGCTTGGTGCCGGCATCGCCAAAAACCACGTCCTCGAGCTGCAACCCTGTAGCCGAAGTCCTCAGGAGTTGCACATCTGGGTCTGTGGCCTGAGTCGCTGCCATGCGGTCGTAATCCAAACCCAGGTGGACTGCCCCAGCCACACCCCGTGATAGACAGTCCGCCACTCGGTTGGTCTTACCGGCGACGTGCTGCAAGTCCGTGGTGAACTCAGAAATGTAGGACAGATGACGTTGCTGGCGGGCGGACCACGGTTCAGCCACCTTGGCCATGGCAAAAGTCAACGGCTTGTGGTCCACAAAAGCGGTGAAATGTCGGCCCTCCAGCAGGGAACGAAAGTGTCGGATAGCGAGGTAGAGACCCAGCAACTCCCAGTCGAATGTGCTGTACTTCCGCTCACAGGGGCGCAGCTGACGGCTAAAGAAAGCCAGCGGCTGCCAGGCCCCGTCTACCCACTGCTCATATACAGCACCAACAGCATAGTCCGAGGCATCCGAGGAGATGGAGATGGGGGCTGTTGGAGAAGGATGTGCCAACATGGCGGCGTTAGCTAGGGCTGTCTTAGTTGCAGCAAAAGCCCTGTCTCTACTCTCATTCCAGGATACAGCGTGCTTGGGTTTACCCTTCAAGGCCTCATGCAAAGGCTGCATGAGCTGAGCGGCTCGAGGGATGAAACGGTGGTAAAAATTTACCATGCCGAGGAACTCCTGCAGGGATTTGACAGTGAGAGGGCGCGGGAACTGTGCGACCGCCTCCACCTTTGACGGGAGGGGGACTGCCCCGTCCTTAGTGACTCTGTGTCCTAGGAAGTCGATGGTGGTCAAGCCGAACTGGCATTTGGCGGGGTTGACAATCAGTCCATGCTGGCTAAGCCGCTCAAAAAGGGTTTGGAGGTGCTCGAGGTGCTGAGACTTGGACGTGTTTGCTACTAGGATGTCATCCAAATACACAAAAAGGAAAGGCAGGTCCCGCAACACAGAGTCCATGAGTCGTTGAAAAGATTGGGCGGCGTTTTTAAGGCCGAACGGCATGCGCAGGAACTCAAACAAACCAAACGGTGTGATCACTGCCGTTTTGGGAATGTCCAGTGGATGTACCGGAACCTGATGATAACCTCTAACAAGGTCCACCTTCGAAAAAATCACTTTGCCAGACAGGTGTGCTGAAAAATCCTGTATGTTCGGGACTGGGTATCGGTCAGGTGCCGTTGCCTCATTAAGCCGCCGGTAGTCGCCACACGGACGCCAACCGCCACCAGGTTTGGGGACGATATGAAGAGGCGATGCCCATGGGCTGTCGGATCTGCGGACTATTCCCAGGCGCTCCATGTTCGCAAACTCAGCCTTTGCAACGGCAAGCTTGGTCGGGTCGAGGCGCCGAGCAAGGGCATACACGGGCGGACCAGTAGTGGCGAGATGATGCTCCACACCATGCTTCACGGCAGATGCAGAGAAAGTGGGCTGAGTGAGAGCTGGGAACCTGGCAAGCAGACGGTGTAAATCATCAGAAACTGAAAGCATGCTAGACAGTCGTATGGAGTCGGGCCCGCTGAGCGTGCATGTATAAGAGCAAAACGTGACGGCGTCAATCAGGCGGCGGTTCTTTACATCTACCAACAGTCCATGTGCACACAAAAAATCAGCACCGAGGAGGGGAACGGCCACCTTTGCTGTAACAAAGTTCCAGCCGAAGCGCTGTCCTCCGAAACACAATTCGACGTACCTTTGTCCATAAGTGCGGATGGGGCTTCCATTGGCAGCTTCCATAGGGGGGCCGTGGCTGTCAGTCACCATGTCCAAACGGGATGCAGGCAGGACGCTCCTCTGTGCTCCTGTGTCGCACAGAAAACGCCGTCCGGAGATGCTGTCATGGATGAAAAGCAGCCTGCCTACGCGGCCGACACTCATGGCCACTACTGAGCGCCGGCCCCTGCGTTTCCCGACCCGCCGAAACTGCATGGTAGGCGACATTTGTTAGCCTTAGTTCCAAACTTCGCATGGTAAAAACACAAGCCTGAAGGTTGTTGGGGGCCAGAAGACTGCTGCCGCCGAGAAGTGGTAGCCGCGATAAAGGTGGAGTCGTCCCGTGTCACCGAAGCGATGTGCGCGGGAAAAAGCGCGGCCGCGCAATGTCCCAGACTCGCCAGGAAAAATTTATCAGCCTCCTCGGCCAGTCTCCGACAGTCAGTGATTGTGGTGTTGGCTAATGCAGCTCTCACTTGTGAAGGCAGCTGACGCAGGAAAAGCTGTATAAAAAGAAAATCGGGTCTGTGCTCACCCAAAAGATCCAGCATATGATCCATGAGCTCGGACGGTTTGCTGTCACCCAATCCTTGAAGGGAGAAAAGCCTACCGGCTCTCTCAGCGTCCGTCAGTCCGAACGTTTTTAACAGGTGGGCTTTGAGTGCTGCATACTTCTCAGTTTCCGGAGGGTTTGTAAGAAGGCTCACCACTCTCGATGCTGTTGCATTACCGAGAGCCGACACAACGTAGTAATACTTTGTTGTATCCGCGGTGATCTCTCGTAACGCAAACTGCGCTTCAGTCTGGGCAAACCAAGCCGATGCCGACGATTCCCAGAATTCGGGGAGTTTGAGGGTGACAGCGTTCACATGGTCGTGTTGGGTCACTGGATACGTCCAGCAGACTAATGTCGGGGTCACCAGTGTGGAAATTGTAGTAAATCGCAAGAGACAACTTCTCACATTGAGCACACGAATGCGTGTGTCGTTTATTATTGAAAACAAAAACACTCAACTCCAAAATGGCGCTGACTAGCGTCTCACGTCATCACGCATACAGAACATTTTAAAGGGACCACGATCCCTGAACAACAGTGAGGAACAATGCCAAGAACAAAGGTGAATTATGTATGTCAAAGTCACTACACTACTACCGTAAAACTTCAAATACTAGCCCGGGCTTTTATTTTTCCAAATCGTCGAACTGCACCAGCTTGTATTTGAGACAGGCTTCTATATGAGACCGGCCTTTATAATTTAGTGTTGAGATGTTTTCATTGAGTGTATAGGCCTGTCTCTAATCTCTAAAAATCTCCAAATGCTCCACGTGAAACTGCGGTCTTCCGACCTTTTACTATCGTGTCAATTGATTTTGATTAATATGCGCGAGGGAGAGAGAGAGCAAGACAGCGCTCGTGTTGTTTGAAGACGTGAGAGTGCGCGCGCGCGCGCGGCCGGGGCGCTCTCTCTCTCTCTGCTCGTAAAACGCGCCCTGTCAGGCGCACCAGTCATTCTACATCACTCATCGGTCAAAAAAGGCTTTGGAGGGACAACAATTTGCTTTGGCGGCCGCCAAAAAACTGTCGATCTGACGGTTTTAGAGGACTAAATACAACCCGAAACTAAAAAACAGACCCGGTGTTGTGCCTAATTTCGACCCCCTGCCAAATTATTAGAAGTTGAAGTCAGTACCTGATTGCCTAATCCCAACCCCGCCCCTAACCCTACCCCCTCCCCCACAATTTATCCCAAACCTACCAATGCAAGGGGGGTAATAATTTGGCGGGGGTCGAAATTCGGCACAACACCGGCCTCTATTTGAGACTGGCCTTTATTTACCCAAACCTGTCGCCACACCAGGCGTGTAAAAGAGACAGGCGTCTATTTGGGATTCGGCCATTATTTGAAGTTTTACGGTATGTTGGGTAATTTGTAATACAAAACAACTGTCTTAATGTACTGTGATTAATCAACAGGGGGAAGTATCTGTTGTAGATTTCGACCCTCTTCACCTCCTTCCAAGTCGTGTCTCTATTATAAATGATAAATGGCTCAAGGAACTGAAACTGGCAGGCTGGCAATGATGCAAGTCACACAAACCTGCGAGTGTTTGGAAACCCAGTGGCGCAGAACGTTGAGCACTCTGTTGGTGGCGGCCCTGCGGATGAGGAACTCTTTATCGTATGATTTCTCTGGGTTGGTAAATCCTGAGTGAGAGACAGCAGGAGAAGTGTGTGAGCGTGATGAGGACGTGTGACGCGACGGGAGATCAGTTTCAGTGAGTCTAACCCTGTGGGCTGCTGTGTCCAGCGGCGGCGGTGGCGATGGCGAAGGCGGATGTGGGGGACACCACACAGCGGGAGCTCTCGGGACACTGACCTATGAGGACACAGCGGGAGAAAACACTGTTCAACAACAAATCCATGCTTTTTTCCAAATCCATGCAGATCATTTATTGACATTAAGATAATCCGACTTCATGAGGTGCAGTCTGGGACGCGTTTTAAACAGTATTGAAGAAGTTAAAGGGTTAGTTCACCCCAAAATGAAAACTCTGTCAGTAATTACTCTCCCTCATGTTGTTCAACCCCGTAAGACTTTCGTTCATCTTCGGAACACAAATGAAGATATTTCTGATTAAATCTGAGAGCTGGATCACTCCTCCATAGGCTTCTAAAGCGATTGAATCTGGCCGGCCCAAAAGTTATGAAAGACATTGTTAAAATAGTCCGAGTGACGACAGTGGCTCAACCTTAAGTTTATCAAGCGACAAGAATACTTTCTGTGCTCAAAAAACTAGCAAAAATAACGACTTTATTCAACTATTCATTTCCTTCTCTGTGGGCCGTGAGATTTCACGTAGTGAAACTACGCAAAGCTTCTGTGTTGTACGTTACACGTAGGCTAGAAACGTACATGTTGTACGTTTCTCGTCGCTTGATAAACTTAAGGTTGAGCCACTGTCGTCACTCGGACTATTTTAACGATGTCTTTCATAACTTTTGGGCCGGCCAGTTTCGATCCCTTAAGAAGCCTATGGAGGAGTGATCCAGCTCTCAGATTTAATCAGAAATATCTTAATTTGTGTTCTGAAGATGAACGAAAGTCTTACGGGGTTGAACAACATGAGGGAGAGTAATTACTGACAGAGTTTTCATTTTAGGGTGAACTATCCCTTTAACATGTATGCTGGACACTGGTTAAAAGAAATCAATTAAATAAAAATCAATTTAAATATAATTTTTTTTTGTCATGAGATCATGAGAAATATATATTAAGCCAATTGTGTCCAAAAGTTTGACTGGTAAAGTAAGTTAAAAAAATTTTTTTGTTAAATTTGCACTAAACTAGATGTTGTATTTGTTCTGAGAAACATTGACTAATGTGAGCTTCAGGGGAAAGCAAGATGTCACTGAAGAGTGTAGAGTGTGTGTGTTTGAGAATACCTGCAGGTTGTCTGTAGCGAAGGTGTCGTGGTGTGGACGGCGAGCGGCACGCAGACATGTCTGCAGAATCACTGGACGTCTCAGGAATGAATTTATCCAACGACACTGACTCTAGAACAGCTGTCAGGAACATCATACAACCACAGTCATGTGTTTTGGGTGATGTGGAATTATTATCATTCATAAACAAAGAAAACAGAGCATTTACTATCTATCTGTCCATCCGTCCGTCCTTCTATCTATCCAGCTGTAATAATAAAAATAATCATTTCTATCTATCTATCTATCTATCTATCTATCTATCTATCTATCTATCTATCTATCTATCTATCTATTTATCTATCTATCTATCTATCTATCTATCTATCTATCTATCTATCTATCTATCTATCTATCTATCTATCTATCTATCTATCTATCTATCTATCTAAAATTGAGATGAAAAGCTCAAACAAGCAGTTTGACAAAATGCTCTCAAGAGTCCTGAGAGGAGACCACATAAGATCTCAACAAGAGTCGTCCATGTTTATTCAGTTCCATGTTTAAAGGCACACTATGCAAGAATTGTACCTTAATATAACAGCTTCAAAGTCATTTCGGTGGTAAACAAACTCATAGTAGGGCGAATCATCCTGGTAGTAAAGCTTGGGGGGGACGCCGCTGGAAAAACCAGCAATGCAAGTTTGAGAGGAGCGCCCCCGACAAATCTCGCGAGAATCACGACATGCTTTACGGCAACGACGTCACACACATCAACAACAACATATGAAGCACGAAGACACTTGCGCGCATTTCAGACGTGATACTCGACGATGAAAAAAGGAAAGAAAACGCGGTCGGAAGAGATTAGGAAAAGGAAAAGAGAATCTGACCGCGTGAGGAACCGGAAAAGAGTCCCTGATTCGCCCTCGCTAT